>NW_024882516.1:0-253577 GCF_019059575.1 Amphibalanus amphitrite | reverse complement strand
CACCGCCTTCTCAATTAACGATTATCCATTTGTACCCTGCACCGTTTACCGCTTGTCGCTATCTTGCTTTATTCTCGAGATCTCGCTGTCGCTCCCGCTCGTAATAATGGACAGGTCATAAAAATTACCTGACCTGAGGTCAACGCAGGGCGATATCCACTTTTTCATTTTCGCATATGAATGACAATTGATAAGGCTTTAATCGTCATCGGACAAAATTACAACTTTCAGTGGGGAAAATATCAAGGTCACTCTTCGAAAAATAGGTCAAAAGGTCACGTGATCAAAACTTTCAAAAATTGAAAATGCGAGATAGCCAAAATGTTTGTTGGCTGATTGTGAGTTGAACCATATAAAGTTTTTATCGTAGAAACCAATAGTTTCTGAGTTATAGGCCGCCAAACATAGGGCTGCAGCGCGACCTGCTGGAATTGCCCGAGGCTATATCTCGGAAACCGTTGTTCGAAGAAAAAAATCCTTGTCACAGCTGGCTTCCCCGCCCATCACAACCCCTTACACCAGTTTTCAACGAAAAATAAAATATGAGGGTGCAAATTTAATTTTTTATTTGTCGATTTGTCGTGGAACGCCCCACGTGTAATAGCAGCGTGTTGCTATCACCGGTGAAACAGGGCCCAGGTGGCCTACCATTTGTTTTTTTTTTAAGAAAAAAAAAACTATCGTATCAGGGCTATGACGAAAAATAAGTGGCCTAAATCCGATGAGAAGAAAGGATTTGGGGGTACCCTAGGAGAAGGTTTGGCTCCGTGACCTGGTATGCCCCCCCCCCGCGCTGAAACCCTGGATCCGCCAGTGCGTGAAATAATGCATTAACCTTCGCCCCAGTGGGGGGGGGGCATATGTTACCACACTGTCGTGTTTTTTGCGTGTGAGTAAAAAACCGCGGCGCGTAGCGCCGCGCCGCTTGGGGTAGTTTTGGTACATCAATTTTGGACAGTGTGTGAAATTTTTGACCCCAGGTCATGTCAGGTCAGGTCACCAGGTCAAGTTAACTGACCAAGCCTACAAAAAAATTTGCAGTCATGTCCAGCCTGCAGTGTTTGTCAGAAAGGTTTCAAACTTGGTGGATTGCATGATGTTATGGGCGCCTACAATTTGTATATCTCGGATTTTTATATTCGTGACCTAAGGTCAGGTCAGTGGCATGACCTTTCCATTACAAGTCAATGGAGAAAAATGAAAATGCCTCTAGATCCGTGTGTACACATAGGAACAGTCCAAATATTTCAGAATCACAATGACTTGGACCGACCATGATGACCAAGGTGTCATTTTTGCTGATAGCCTCTAGAAAGGTCATCCGAGGTCATTTGAGGCTACAAACAGATTTTTGCCAATAACTCGCGATTGGAAAGAGATAGAACGCTGGGGATGGTCTCATTGTGTTTGTCTTGTTGAGACGCATCGACTGATATGCAACATGACCTTTTCCGGTCAGGTCATGACCTTGACCTGAGGTCAAATTTTCAAGTTGACCTTTCAAGGTCAAATTATAATTCATTCGACGCGTTTCGGCGAGAGGAACACAATTCTGGCAATAGAAATGCTGTAGCTTTTTGTAGTCGAAAGTTATTGTCGAAAAACAATTTTCGTAAAAACAGCTATTTTTGGAGTTCTTGCCCTCTGGAGGATAAACCGTTGACCTGAGGTCAATTTTGATAATGACCTTATCAAAAGAAGAGCTCAAAAGCTATCGATTACTTTTTCATGCGTTTTTCTAGCTACCATAGTTCCTGAGATAACGGCATGTTTTCTGAAAAATATAATGACCATTGGCAAATTTTGACCTTTGATGACCTCTGGTGACCCCAATACTGCTCTGAGATGAAAAATGACGGAAATACTTTCAAACGTACGCATTGAGAGCTATCGACTGCTTTTTACCGCGTCTTTCTAGCCCTCTTAGTTTTTGAGTTAGAGGTGGGTGGTAACATATGCCCCCCCTCACTAGGGCGAAGTTGGCGGAGACCGCCACTGGGGCGCGGGTTAAAGATTAAAGAACCATGCAAAGTTAGCCCTTTTACTAGTTTTACTGGCAAGGGCGATAATGTTCCCCTGAATGTCCTTATTGATCAGTACGAGAATTTCTCTAGAGTTCTCGTAGATAATTTCTCTAGTTTCTGAAGAATTTCGGGACCCATGCTCGTTTCATACTGGATGCAAATATATGCAAGGCACACATCCTCAACGCAAGACACCTTTTTCGGGACGAGAAATAGAATATCTTTGCCTAGGGTGATCGTTGGGCTGTAAAAGCTCCTGATTTATGCTCGTCTCAGCCCAAGCTACGGAACTGCTATTCCAGTTCAAAACCCATGTTAAAATGTGAACTATTTCCTTTAATTCTCAAAATCTCGGATCGCAGAAATACGAAAAGATGTGGGTGCTATGATTATCCGATTCTGTGCTGTCATTTCCCGACTCTAATCACTGCAGCTATTCATGTAGAAGGGAACAAACCTGTAAGATGAACTCGTATGAGAAGTCCGTTTTTGTCGGTGAACCATAACATGCTTACGTTTTGTGGGTAGGATCCGGTTGAAGTGTTCTAAGAATAATTCCAGCTTATCTAAAATATGCTGAGGTATTTAGACAATCTTTCGGATAGTGAATGATCTTTTCATGATTACCGAGAAGCAGTTTGGGCAAGAATGGGACTAGCCCTAACTATTTTATATTTGTGAGCTTGTTTCTACGAGGGCATGTATTTTGTCATAGCGACCTACATAGTCAGTTTAACCCTCGCCGACACAGGCCATTTTGAGTCCTTCGACGGCACAGGGGGGGGGGGGGGGGGGTACGACCTCTCCCCCCTCACGTTTGGCCCCTGATGGAGCTTGAGCTTCGCGGAAATAAAACAAGCGGGCTGCCCGTCACGAAAGGAAGCCAATGATACCCAATTTTAAGGTCCTAGGTCATCGGTTGAACTTCCAGGTCAGGTCAATGACCCAAAAATCGGGAATATCAGGACCTGTTAGAAAGTCGTATAGTGTGGCTGATAAGGGATTTTCCGGGGTGCTGATCACGAATATCGTGTTAGTTTTGATCACAGATGATGTCGTTAAGCGTTTAGACCAGGTCGGGTCAGGTCAGGTCAGGTCAACCGGCAGGGGTCGTGACGGGTATTTGTAGTACCTGTCATCCGCCTCTGACAGCTTCGTAACATGTTACGAAGGCACCAAAATCTACTTTGTAAATGTTCAAATGGCTGCTAAACTCGAATTCAGCTCCAAAAACTAGCCTAGAAACATGTAAAAATCGAAAAAGTGAACCGAGGTCACCAAAGGTCAGTTACCTGACCTGACCTTCAGGTGACCTTGACACCCACCCTAATGCATGGGAGCAACATCAAATCACATGTTTGAACGTTTGAAACCACGAAAAGCTTGCAAACGCGCGGCTAATGCGAGCCGACATACGCCGAATCGCGATTCCGGCCAAGCATGGTCTTGGAAAAGAAGTCACAGGTCAAAGGTCATTTGGTTCAGGGTCATGAAATTTTCAGGGTAGGTGTAAAATTTATCATTGCGAGGGTACTGAAAGTTTCGTTGCGATCGGCCGCTTTTTACGTGAGTTATTCGTGAAAAACCTTAGTGGGGGGGGGGGGGGTTGCATCAACTCTTCCTGCGTCGGCGAGGGTTAAACATGAGTTCTGCAAGAAACTGTAAGAAAGAAGTAAAAGAAAGTTGCTTATATAAGAACCAGAGTACCAAGTTAGGAATATGTAACAGGTAAATAGGTAATAGGTATGCCTCTATGCATTGCTATTCTCTTCTTGCTTTTGTTACATGGCAAAAGTTTATTCTTTGTTTCCATTTTACAGCTTCTTCGTGAGCATGTCACAGTTAGAACTCTAGAATGTTATTGGAAAAGTATCATTGTAAATCTTACGATTAACAACAAGTTATTTGGTGAGGGAAAGTGTCAACATCTATAGCATCCTGTAAGCACGTGCACAATAACTTACATCCGGCGTGAAACGGGCGCAATGGGTTATACCCGTATTTCTTATTATCATTATTATTGTTAAGCAGTTGTGCTGGAAAACACTGGTCTATTGTTCCAGCCTACCCTAAAGCTATATTGTGCTACCTGCGATGACATCCGATTGAAACAGTTAGTGTCGCCGACTCAGGCAGGAATAATTGTTTCGCTGTTTCATTGTGCCTGAAGGGACAGCGACAATGGCGAGGCTGGAAAACACATGTATTTGTCTACATTCGCTTTGTGTCAGCGAATGCAGACAAGCACTCGCAGCGTGCTATTTAGCTTACTAACACCTGTGGTAATTCATAAATACATATTTGCTAGATAAAAACTTTGCCGTCGACAGTCGTACAACGCTATGAGCATCAACTTAGCACACAAATAGTTCGATAGTTTTGTGTTCCTTCTTTGGAAGAAAGGAAGGCCATGTATGTATAAGAAGACATTATGCAATATCTGTTGAACTTTTGGCATGATTGCGTAATGCGTAATGCATGTCTCGTAAATAACATTGATTCTCTCCGCTATTCAATCAAATGCAACATAAGCAAAGCTCTTTGAAAACGAATATAACATTCGGAATTGTTTTACTCACCTGAACCCAATGTGCCAAATAAATCCAACCATTGCCAGAGCAGTGCTACGAGAAGTGTGACAAGTATGTAGTGGCCGGATCTATAGCCTCGATAGTTACGAGCAGTTAGATCACTTACAAACTCACTTCAAACGAACATATGGTCCAATAAGGACCGTACTGAATCGAGCCTGATGCGATCACCAATTTAAACTGAATACTCTGCCCAGAATTATGTCAATTAATTCGCCGTATTCCATCTGTGCCGTCCGACTCGCCCGTCCATCAGAACATTCCGCATGATACCATCTGCGGCGGCGCGATCCCGTTAGTGCAAATCATCCGGGGCAGCAATCAGCAGTCGGCGCCGGCCGCCTCCCTGTGATATACTCTCTGCGGCCGGCCTCGTGTCGGCCCTCGGGCGCCGGCCGCCTGCGAGCAGCCGCCGGAACACGGGTCGGCCATCACGTGACCCCGTCACACCCGGTCACGTGAGCACAGGAAGCGGGCTGCGTCATTTTCCGGCGCACTGCTTCGATACAAAAGCAGCGCGGTGCATTTGTCATCGGCTGAACCAGCCGGGACGGGGAATTGTCGCTGGACCGGCTCGGTCAAGTGGTGGAGGTGGTTTGCTCGTAGGGGTAATTTGCCGGAGCGGGGTCAAAGAGTGCGAACGTCCTCGCAAGGTCCAGTGACACCGGCCAATGCGCACCTGGCGCTCACCATCTTACATTTGAAAATTATTACGACATGCTCAACATTACAATTTCTGTTTGTTTAGTTTTGGGCATCTCAACCGAAAAGACCGTTCCGTGCCCCGTTCAACATTTATCAGCGACAGCTCACATTAGGCATACAATGATTGATGTGTTGACTGTTGATGCAACGTGCTTTCCTCAAATAGGTAACTAAAGCTCTTATATGACTCATTATTGTCAAATGGCTTCGAAACACGCACCGCAAGAAAAGGATATAAGGACAATTGCGGTATATGATATCGTCATCGCACCATATCAGGAAATGTGCAAGCTTCCTGAGTTAATCGGTAAAGACAAGTAGACGGCATAAAAATTAAAACGGTTCTACTCGATAGAATCAGCAGCAAATCAAGGTCATCGTCGACGCTAGGTCGGCGGCAGCAGCGAATCGGGTCCAGTATACGCAGAGATGCAGCAATAAAAAGCGCTGTTACGGATCTTCAGATCCGCAACAGCGATTTTATTTTCACATTCACCGCGTCTTTCCTGGATTTCAAAGGAGCCTTCGATATAACACAAAGGATATAAAGGTACACGATACCTATGTTTTACGTTGGAAGTTATGGTAAAACCCAAAACGATTAGACGATTGCTTCAAATAATTTGTCATTTTCAGTGATCTTATTGATAATAGAACAATCCCTGGGTCAGATGAATGTAAGTCTAATCACATTTCTACCCCAGTTTAGGTCTAGGCCATCTTGATTTCATTGCCGTTCGACACAGACCCCAGCTGGGTGGAAGTATGACTACTGCCAGCGACATTGCTACCGGGAATTACGCTGCATCAAAGAGTTACCGCCCTTTGAGTCATTACCTGAAAGCAGCATCTACTTCCGATATTTTATTTGTTTTTATCGAACACCTGTTCTCACTTTCCCTATGGCCGTCCATAAGTGTCGCTGATTAGTCCAAGGCGTCTTTCCTCTGCGTACAGGTGTCAATATTCAGCGAACAAAGAAGCCGATATGGTATACCACCGGGCGGGCGACGCTCAAAGGAACAGACCAGAGGCGACTTCCAGTGACGTACGGCAAAGGAGCCGACGCGGATGTTGGTGACAAATGGAAGTGCTAACAAACAACACCACTCCTTTACCTTTCCGGTGGCAACTGGCAGTGAGCTGTTCAACATTTATACAAAGCTGCCGACGACACCAGGCAGACAGAGGGACACCAGGAGAAACATTTGGATAGTCCCCTAAACACACCAGACGATATAGACTGAACGGATTATTAGCTATTGCCACCCCAATATAAGGTGCACTTTACGAAAGACTGGCCAACACTTCCCATAGTTCTCGCAGCATCGCGTCGCCCAGCCTGCCATTCATCAGTCATCGTCAATTGATCGCGCCACGGCCCATTATAGGTCGACCAGGTGGTGATGGGGAAAGTGGCAGCCCGCTCCTAGGGCAGCCCAACGACGACCATCAGCCCGTCGACCGGCCGACCCTCAGTTTCCGATCAGACCCCCGTGTTATTGTGCGTCTTGCGCGTCCACCGGGGTAGGTTCAAGGCCGGTGCCGCCCGACCGGCGCGACCTCTGACCCGACGGGACGGGCAGCGGGGAGGGGAGAGGAGGGGAGGGAGGGGAGAGAGGAAGGAACGCAGAGGGGCAGCAATGCCGGGTGCTCGCGGGTCATGGGTCATACAGACACATCCGGTAATGTGGCGAGGCGCAGTGGTCAGGACTCAGGAGCGTGATAGAACGACCATTCTGCGAGTACATCCCACCCATTCCTCGCCTCCCACTGATGTGCAACTGCCTCTCCTCGGGCTGCTGATTCCGACTGAACCAGCACGGGAGAGGCTCTGCACGCCTGATGCACACACTCCCTGTAAACAGCGAAGAGTTGTTCGGTGAGGGTGATCGTAATTCGTACGCGATACATGACAGTGACCTAGCGGTTGAAGGCGCTGTCACCAATGGTGTTGGCTCGTAAAGACTGTTTCAGAGCGGTGTGCATTGCACAGTCAATGGTACGGTGACGGTGGTGTCGTCGGCTGCAATGTCTGGCGCAGTTATTGGTGTTTCCTGGAGCAAAGATGGTCCTCGCTGGTCCGATAGCTGGTGTGAGATGCTGCAGTCACTGGTGTTGGTTGATGTCCCCGCTGCTGCGGTGCCGAGAGCCGGGCGCGGCCGGTGCTGACACCGACTGCTGCCGTTTTGTGCCGCTCTGACGACGCCCTTTGTCCACACCCGCCGGTGAGCAGTGACTGATCAGTCGGCAGCTTCTGGTAGCCAGTGACTCCTTTGTCGGTGGCTTCTGGTGGGCAGTGACGGCTTTGTGATTCGCCACATGTGGGACGGACTAACCGGGCTCACGTCAACGTGATCTATGCATGACGTTGGCTTCTGTGCAGCCAGAGAAGAGAGAAGGGAAGTGAATGAGAAAGGTAAGATGAGCCAGAAGAGAGAGAGAGAGAGAGAGAGAGAGAGAGAGAGAGAGAGAGAGAGAGAGAGAGAGAGAGAGAGAGAGAGAGAGAGAGTGGGAGAGGAGAGGTGGGTGCTAGCTTGCTAAGCACCATTGGATTTTCAGTTATGGATGTGTAGCAACTAGCATGTAATGTAGTACCTACACTGAAAACAATTTAACCCAAGGCCCGCGAGTAAACCGGTGTTTTGCAGGTACCCCTATCCGCAACCATTTTTAACCACCCTCCCAGGAGTAGTGCTAGGTCCCATTGCAGTGTAGTCGTCCCTGCTCTCAGCGGACTTGTTCGCTGACAGCGGTTATATCCGCTCAGAGCAAGTACGACTACACCGCAATGGGACCTAGCACTACTCCTGGGAGGGTGGTTAAAAATGGTTGCGGATAGGGGTACCCGTAAAACACCGGTTTACTCGCCAGCCTTAGGTTAAATTGTTTTCAGTGTATTTATCAAGGGCGGCGCCACCGTGGGGGCAGTGGGGGCAGACTGCCCCCACTGGCAGGAGGCCGTGGGGGCAAGACTATGTTTTTGCCCCTACAAAATTTGGCTGATGTTGAAAAGGGAACAGAAGACCAGTGCAACATTCATGATAAGCGGTTATAATAGTACGCCTGTTTTTGACGGTCCCCGTATCAAGTGCATCAGCAAAACGTTCGTTCTCGGACCGTCTGTCGCATATCTCCTACTCCCACTCATTCTCCTACTCATGTTCATTCACCGTGATTGACTCCCGACAAATCATCGGCGTCACTTGCTGACTGTGCGTCCAGTTAGCGATGGACATTGGGTACAGACTGGTAGGCCTCAATCACCCTTAATCGTCGAGAATGGTCACGTGCTGACTAAATACCAAGACGTACCCGTATCGGAGACCTCTATGTTGCGGCGTTAGCCGTCTCTGTAGGAAGCGGGCTCTCTAGCAAAAGCTATTTTGTCTACAGAAATTAGTTACTGTGGAGTGTGGAGCATATTGCTACCAGCCATGGCAACCACGTAAGCTCAGTTACGAACCAATTCCAGCGTGCCTTTAAGCAAGAGAGCCTATAAACGTAACATTTAGGTGAAAACGAACTTATGGGACACCCATCTCACGTGCTTTCAAGCATTTTTGGGATGTTTCGGTTGGTTTCAGGTTCAGTCCGAGCTCAGTCTGGGTTTCGGTGGTTTTGCCCGGTGTGTGCCCTCAGCTCCGTTCATCCAATTCTGGCCCAAGGCAACGCAAGAGCGCTGCCGGCATCTAGTACCTAATTAAGACATGTTTTCCCATCCTTTAAATGAATGCTTAGAGCAAAATGGATGCCAGAATCGTGATCAGTGGCTACGAAATCATCACAAAGGACTTTTCATGTGTCAAAGTCAACCAAAGGTCATTCGAGGTCACATGAGTACCATAATAATTTTGAATGGCAACATCTAGGGGCAAGTTGCTCATGGATTTTGCAGATTGGCGTATCAGACAACAGTCGGGTCACCTCAAGCTTGCCCCCACTGGCGAAAATTCGTGGCGCCGCCACTGGTATTTATGTTTATCTTTCTTGGCCCAATTCTTCCCAGCTCAAAAACAGTGTATGCGTGACACTAGTGATCTATTTAGTCCCACATTACACCGTCGCCATACGACCTGAATGGCCTCTAACGCTCGTATAAACTAATACCGATGGAGCTGGTGTTAGCTTTCTATGCTCTGCCGCAGTCACCACGTGAAAGTGTCGTGCGGCACAGCATGCCGTTTAGAGGCCAGGCGACGCAGCGGCTCAGTGAATAGACGCCACGGGAGGAAGGGAGAGAGAGAGAGAGAGAGAGAGAGAGAGAGAGAGAGAGAGAGAGAGAGAGAGAGAGAGAGAGAGAGAGAGAGAGAGAGAGAGAGAGAGAGAGAGAGAGAGAGAGAGAGAGAGAGAGAGAGAGAGAGAGAGAGAGAGAGAGAGAGAGAGAGAGAGAGAGAGATACGGAGGTGCTGGCCTTAGCATATGCCTACATATGTAAGTCCGTTGCGCATTTTTTGTGTGCTTCCAACGAAGGTGGGTTTCCAGCATGAAACGGTTTACGAAAATACCGTTGCAAGATTTGTAACTACGTACCGGCATTCCTTCCGAGCACTGCCTTCCCGATATGCCGGTAGGTGAGTCTAACGCGCTGGGAAGAAATTCAAAAATATTCAAAGGCCGCCGTCGCCTTCGCACGGTGCGCGGGTCGAGCCATATTGTTACGCAGGACGGCCGTTTGGCGTGTTTAATCAGCCCTACCGACACGGGGCCAAAGGTCACGACCTTCTGCGGGCCGCAGCCAGGCCGGCGGCGCTGCGGGGCTCGCAAAGTGGCGCCCGGGGTCAGAGGTCGGCTCTGAAGGCAGCGCGTCCCCACCGCGGGGCCGGCCGGGTCACCAACCGCTGCCGCCCGGGTCAGAGGTCGCCGGTTGCCATGGTAACGGCCGTCGTCACCGTCGGCGCCAAGTGACGCGGCGGCCAAGTGCTGCACTGGCCTCGGAGCGGTGTGGAGGCGTACTGTGTGGCTCTTGCGGAGATATCTGGTGGTGTGGTAGGCACGTGACTGTGGTTGTGGTGACCTCTGATCTCGCGCGAGACTCGCCGCCCGGGAGGCTGTGCGGCAGGCTGCTCCGCAGTGATGGATCGCCGGCTTCCGCTGAGAATAATACACTCAAGTAAGTGGAAAATTATCGTGTTACCGATTACAATGCATCAGAAGCGGTCCGAGCGACTGCGATCGGACCAGGTAGCGTGGATAAAGCTGTTGTTCTGGCGGTCCAAGCGTGCCACGGAACAATCGCTCAGCTGTGGAGCATGCTCGTTTGGCAGAATGTCTTTGTTTGCAGTCCAACAACAATCGCGAATGGTTGTGTTTAGCTGTAAGTGCGATTGCTGCTTCGAGCAACCGCACTTACAGCAACCGCACTTCTTCCGCGCTCCAATGGAGCACTTGCATAAAATCGTGCTAGCTTGTACTGTTAGTATGTAGCAATAACAATCGCCAGTATTACATACCTTGATGCCTCAGGTCTAGGTAAACAAAGCATATGAATTCGACACCCTAACTCTCCTTCCGAGCCGGCGCAGAGACCCACTCACCCATTCACCTCAGCCAGTGTGATCCATCACCTCCCCCCATTCAGTGTGACCTTGTCTGACGGCAGCGGTGCAGTGTCCCCGCCGGGGCGTCCTGCTCCCGTCCGAGCGACCCTTCCGCTCCTCCGCCAGCCCCATCCGCCGGCGGCGCCCTGCACGCGCCCAGCCACCAGAAGGAGAGCAGTGCAGGCCGGGCTGCCGGCGGCACCCCGGCAGGAATGCAGCCGAGAGGCCCGCCCTGCCACCCCGGGCAGCGCCGACACCGGCACCCAGCCGAGAAAATGGATTGGCTCTCCGTGCACACTGCGGCGGTGGCCGGCCCGTTTCTGCCAGTCGTCAGAGCGCGGCAGAGGATTGCGTCGAATTGATTGGTGCCGGCTGGGTGAGACGGCGCTCTGGGAGGCTCGTGGAGGAATCCGGACCCGGTGGCAGCGCCGGCAGCTGCTTGGGAGCAGCTGAGCAGCTGTTCAGATGACAGGGTGATGGGCCGAGCCACTTGTCACCGTTAAACTCGAGTAGTGGTTTGGTCAAATATTCTGACAGTAGAAGCTGACGCAGTACATCAGTCAGACACATGCTGTGGCGATGAGTCTTGGTAGGGCGGGTCATATTTGTCTCTGGTCTCATCTTGGAGTCACTATTCAAATTCATGTCAGTCAAAAGCTAACAACTATGAAGCGGCACAGTTATCATCGCTGTACAGTTGAAGGTGCCTGCAAGGGGACAGTGACAAATATGCCCTGACTGAGAGTGCGGGCACAAAGACCAACTGGTTAGGCTTGCCGAATGAGTTCCCTAACATCTCCTGCTGGCATGATTTCCTCAGCATCTGGGATGAGCCTTTCCAATCTGCCCATTTGCATGGCAACTCGATCTGGGCGGGCTTTGCGCCATTGCTGCCTCGGTCAATACGAGCTAGTTCGAGCCTCTGACGGCACACCCCGACATTACCCCTTCAAACGGCTGGCCGGCCGACGGATAATGTGAGTTAGGTCGCTCACCATCACCGGTGCACCCGTTATCACGAGGTAGCCCCGGGCTGGCACCTCCATCGGGAGAGCGGCGCGTCAGCGGCCGTAACTCAGCCGGCGAGTGCGGCCGGTCTGACGTCCGACGACCGGCAGCGGCCCGATGAAATCGGTGATGAGTTGACCCGCTGGTCAGCGGCCGGTGAGCGGGCGCTGCGGTGATGTCTCGGGCGGCGCGCCGGCGCCCCCGGCGGACAGCGGCGGCCTCCGCTGCACCACTAATCGCGCCTCATTAATACGCGCCGGTTACCTGAGGCCGGCCGGTCGGCCGGGTCGTCATTGGTATGGGGCGCGGCGGGGCGGCAACTGGAGCGGCCCCGGGGCTTACCTTGAACGGGCTCCGCGGCCGCCCCGCTAAGTAGCGCCGGCGGCGCCCCGTTGTCATCGCGTCGGACCCTTTGAGGGCGGCCCCGCCGGCGGGTGACCCGTCCCCGTCGCCCGGCCGGCCGCGACCAGTCATCGTCCGCGCCGCGACCGTCGCCGCCGCGCCGCCGCCGCCGATGACTTGCCCTTCGCAGGGCGGCGCGGCCGGGTCGCGCTGCGATTAATTCCGTTTTTAATTACCGTCCGTCCCGCGTCGGACCCACTACTTAAGTGCCAGGCCGAAATCAAAGCCCGTAGATAAAGGAAGCTGCAAGTCAGGCCAGCAAACGGGCGCCGGGTCGAAGGTTATCCAAGCATCTGTGGACGGCAGAGATGACCGCGGCGCTGCCGGCAGCTCTCCGCCCGCGCGCCCAGGAATGGCGCGGAAAAAGCGCGGCACATTAGGCAGATAAAATCGGACTGCTTCACGGGCTGACGCTCCCGGGTGCATCCTCTCTAGGCGGATGCCAGCAGCCCGAGAACGGCTGGGCCGACGGCATCTCGCTGCTTTTACGGGCGGTTTTGCTGCCGGGTTGGGGTAGTTTCGAGACCAGGCTGTTGTGGGCTATCATCACCGTATTACGGCTAGATCGCCTTCGGTACTACCCGGTGATATACGAGGCGGCGTGGTCAGACGCTTCCGAAGCTACTCGGTTGCCCAGATGCGGCGATGCTAAGGCAAGGAGAGAGATTAACCTGGAAAGTGGAAATATTTTGACCCTTTCAAGATTTACAGTCTGCTTGTTTGGTTATGATGGAGTTTCCACTTCCCTCAACTTCCTGAAGTATTGGAATTTACGGTTGAGCTAATGAGCTTGCAATCATAAAGTTACGATCATGCTATATTACATGCATGGAAGGCACTGGACCGTTAGAGCTAACATTTGGTCAGCATGGGTGGGCATTGATAGCTGAAGTGCACCAGATAATAATGGTCTTCATCAGTTATACTAAACTACATGTAATCCATACGAAACAATCTCCCCAGCAGGGCTCGTTAGACTGGTCAAAATATGCATAATACATTGTTGCAAGTTTCATGAATGACATAGCAAATAGCTCATCAAACTTGGTGATTCTTACGACTTTACATTATTTTACCATGCCGTTATGCTAAGGCTGCATGCTGCATTTGACCATTACGTATTACTCTAATTGAATGCTCGAATGACCTCAAGACTGTGATTGCTGACCATATTGCTGTCGTTTGGGTAATCTTGGCTTATTACAAAATATCAATTGACGCAAGGTAATTGTAACGAATGCACATTGCTTCTCCCATACATTATTGATGTGACTATCCGAAATCCGCATAGAAGCTCACACTGTGTCAATATTCAATGGCATCCTTTGCTCTCACCATTTATGTCCTTACATTCCCTGCGAAACAGCATGAGCGAGCGTGTAAATGACTCACGTTTTGCGAGTCCCGTGCCCCATTGCGTGGTTTTCATGCGCGAGCTGGAACAATATCCGCACCTGTTCACGAGGGCCACGACTTACGCCAAGGTCTTTGCCTGCGCCAAACATGCAAAACGCATTGCCCTGCCGTAAACTGCGCTGGCTGGATCCCATTAGCCCGCGTAAATCCCGTTTCTCCGGGGAACTTGGCCCGAGTTCATGCGCCGTGGGCTCCGCACTGCCATCTTTGTGACGCAATCGAGCGCCGTTGCACAATGGCCAGAGCGGCCCGAGTGGTCAGGGTGGTCAGAGTGGTCATTTGGCCGGCTTCCGGTGGCACGAGGGAGGGTCACGCGGGACGGTCACGGAGAGCTGCCCCGTCCCCGGCCCACGGCCACGGCCCGGGACGCGGTCACGGTCCCGCCGCGCTGCAATTGGTGCAGTACGCTGGCGATACAAGGGACCGCCAGCCGGCGAGGGACCGGAAACTGGTGCGAATGCGTCTATAATTTGATTACTTCTAAGAGTGATTTTGGAGTAAGGCGTTGGTATTTTGTTTAATGTGATAGCTGGTCTTTATTTTTCTCCATCATCTATGGCAATCGTCACCACTGTTAGTGAATAGCCCGCAATTATCAATTGCCACCCAAATCGACACAACGATTGTCATAGCGTGGCATTGACGTAGGTGTTGAAACAAGACATAATTGAGGCCATTAGCGGTGTCTGGACGGCGTCGGCCGGCCTCCAGCGGTGGCCTCTGCCGCTGACCTCTGTGGGCACCTCCGGAGGATGACCTCCGCCTCTGACCCGTGGATGACCCGGACCATCCGAGCGTCTCTGAGAGCCATTTGGCGGGGCGGCTCGCCCTGAACGCCCGCGGCCGGCGCGTTGCACGCCGCACGTGCTCGTTAGAGGCGCCCCGGCCCGGCTGACGCCCGCCGGGTCACAGGTCACTGCCTGGCATTAGAGGCTGCAGACGGGCGCGGCCGGCTGACCTGATAGGATCGCCGCCCCCCGCACCGCCCCTCGGACGCTCCGGAGAGCAGAGAGCCTCCTGCGAGGAGAGGGAGTCTGGTTGAACTTCAAGACCAGGGTGATTGAACTGAAGTAGTAGTTGTTGGAGGAGTGGTTGCTTCTTATGTATCGCAGGAAAATTTCCCTAAAGCTTTTCGGAGTATGCATGAATTGTTATATTTATATGCTCTATTCACACAGCGCACTTATGAGCTTAAAAAAAGATGAAATTTAGGTACAATTTCAAGAGCTAATGTGATTCAGTTACCACCAGTATAACGCCTTTTGGAGCGACTAACGGAGCGAGCGAGAGGGTGAGCCTTGCACGTGCGAAATTTCGAGGGGGTACCTCCAACTGACTTGTGCACGGCACCCTACTAACCGGTCTCTAGCGATGTGCCAAATTTGAGCACAATCGGCCCAGCCGTTTTCGAGATCTGGAAGCGGCACCCTGCACGTGCGCACGTGCAAAATGGGTTCCAACTGACTTGTGCACGGCGCCCTACTAACTGGTCCCTAACCACTGGCGGATCCAGACTTGCGTTTTGGGGGGGGCCAACTCGTGCAAGGAGCCAAACCTAGGGTACCCCCAAATCCTGTTTTCTCATCGGATTTAGGCCACTTATTTTTCGTCACAGCCCTGAAACGATAATTTTTTTTAAACTAAAAAAAAAAAATAGAGAGAGAAATGGTAGCCCACTCAACCCGTGCCTTAATATTACTTTGAAAACACTTCAAATTGCTTTTGTCGACCACCGCTCCGGGTCGGTGCTTGGCGCAGCCTTCGCGGGCTGGGAGGTGTCGGTTGAACCTCTCTGCCGTTTGGCCCCTGATCAAGCTAGAGCTCGCGGAAAAAACGAGTGTGTTGCCTGTCAGTGACGAGAGGAAGCCGATGATACCCGATTTTAAGGTCCTTGGTCATTGGTTGACCTTCCAGGGCGGTGTTTCACGGTCGCGCTGCCAGCCGCTGCCAGCGCATTCCGCGAGCTAAGGTCAACCTTCGGTAGTGTTGTAGGTATAGGCTAGTTGATGTCTCCATGGAAACCAAAAGTGCCAACAGCGCTGGCAGCGTGCCGTGAAACACCGCCCAGGTCAGGTCACAGACCCAAAAGACGGGAAAATCAGGGCCTGTCAGAACCTCCTAAAGTAAGGCTGTAATAGATTTTTTTTTTGTGCTGATCACGAATTTCATGTTAGTTTGGATCATAGATGATGTCTTCATGCCTTTAGGCCATGTCGGGGCAGGCCAGGTCAGGTCAACCAGGTCAACCAGTACTTATGGGCGTCCGTGTAGCAGGTGTCCGACTACCACTGGCAGCTACGTAACATGATACGAAGGCATCAAAACTACTTCGTAAATGTTCAAATGGTTGCTAAATGCTAAATTCAAAATCAGCTAAACGAAACTATCCTAGAAACATGTTAAACTCGGAAAAGTGCACCGAGGTCATCAAAGGTCAATGACCTGACTTGACCCTAAGGTGACATTGACACCTACCACAATGGTTGGGACCAGCATCATTTCACATGTTTGAGCGTTTTAAACCACGAAAAGACTGTAAACGAGCGGATAATGTGAGCCGACATACGCGGAATCGCGATTCCGGCCAAACATGGCCTCAAACATGACCAAACATATCTCGAGAAATAGGCCACAGGTCAAAGGTCACTTGGGTCAGGGTCATGAAATTTTCAGACTTTGTCAACATGAGGGTGCTAAAGTTTCGTCGCGATCGGATTCATGATAACTTACACGATAACTTCACGCGTCGATCGAGAGGTAAAGTATGCAATAAGAACTTCTTGGGTGAAGACGAGACCAACACTCAAGCTCACATATTTTTAATGATACGGTAGTTTCTACCTACTACGCTACTTTCTCACATTCATATTTCTTAAGTGTTTTTGGGGGCCAAAATACATGTTGCCCCCTTTCAGGCTTGGGAGCATTACCCCGTGGCCCCCCTGGATCCGCTAGGCCGAAACTAACTAGGCCGTTTTCAAACGGTCTGATATTTCAGGTCATGGTTTGCAAACGGCCGGTGTTTTCAGGCTGTTTCATATGCCCTGACTGGGCCAGGCCGTTTGCAAACGGACAATTTTCATACGGCCTGTAACATATATTCATATTTCACCATCTGTCGCAGCATCAAATGCTGATGTGGTGCACTCAAAAGCCGGAATTGGTCCTTGGATGCCGTAAGGACCCTTTTAAGAAATAAGTGACCCGACTGACCCCTTAGAGATTGGCCTGAGCTCTGACCGAAATAAGTCTTTTACCGTTTCACGGGAAGGGACAAAAAGGTCCCTGATATGCTTCTTGTACAATTACCAAACAAAACAAGCTTTTCAACGCCAACTCAGTGAGTGTTCCTAAAAAAAATTATTGCGCATATTCCGTGAATGAAAAATTGCCGGGTCATGTCAGGTCAGGCTGCCAGAGCAAGTTTGTTAACTTGACAGTTCAATCGATATATGTATGCAATAAGACCTTCTCGGGTGACGACAAGACATGACGACACTTTATGAAGGAAGCTAGTAAACCCGGTGGTTTCTCCATAGGCACGGGAACCGGGGCAGTAGGGACAGCTTGCCCATGCCCCCCAACTATGGGGCCGTGGGGGCGGTGCCCCCACAACTTTCAGACGGAATGCCCCATTTTTTGCAAATGTTTTCTTTTTTTGTTGAAAAAAGCCAAGGGATGAAAAATAAGTGGCCTAAAACCACCGGTGAGAAAACTATATTTGGGGAGACCCTAGGTTGATCTCTATTATGGTGTGCCCCCCCCCCCCCCAGTCTGAAAGTAGTTCCCGCACCCCTGTGTTTCTCTACGCTATTGAATCACGCCGGTGATTCTAACTTTTAGGTATCTACTACGCAACCTTCTCACATTAATTTTTCTTCAAGCGTTTTGGGAGGGGGGCCAAAAGATATGTTGGCCCCCCTTTCAGGCTTTTGGGGGGCCATGGCCCCGGTGGCCCCCTCCCTGAATCCACCAGTGGGGGGCGGTGCCACCACAACTTTCAGACGGAATACCGCCCTTTTTGCAAATGTTTTCTTTTTTTGTTGAAAAAGCCAAGAGATGAAAAATAAGTGGCCTAAAACCGGTGAGAAACTAGATTTGGGGGGACCCTAGGTTGATCTCTATTATGGTGTGCCCCCCCCCCCCAGTCTGAAAGTAGTTCCCGCATCCCTGACTTTCTCTACGCTATTGAATCACGCTGCTGATTCTAGTAGGTATCTACTACGCAACCATCTCACATTAATTTTTCTTCAAGCGTTTTGGGGGGGGCCAAAAGATATGTTGGCCCCCCCTTTCAGGCTTTTGGGGGGGGCCATGGCCCCGGTGGCCCCCCCCTGGATCCGCCAGTGTCCCTAACCGTGTACCAAATTTGAGCGCCATCGGTCCAGCCGTTCTCGAGATCTGGAAACGACCCCTGCACGTGCGCACGTGCAGCAGCACCCCAACTCTGGCACATGGATATGCAGTGCCTAGTGGGTGCCTACCTACATGCCAACTTTCAGCGCAATCGGCCAAGTAGTTACCGAGATATGGCAACAATTACAAAACTGACACCTCTTCGTTTTGGGGTCGTGCATAAGGGGTCACCCACATGCATCGGGAATAGTCCAATACTTGGTAGAAGGAATGAAGCTACCCTACAAAAATTACCGCGTGTAAATCGGTCAAGTGGTTGCTGAGATATAAGCCTCGCAAAAGCGTCCGCACGGCCGGCCGGCCGGCCGGCCGGACGCTCATACTCAGAAATTTCCGTCTAAGGAAAGACTACGCTCGCTTCGCTCGCTCCGTAACCATTGCAGACACCAGAACACCTGGGCAATGTCCTGACCTCACACCTGTCACCGTGTGTGCGATGCGTGCGGCGATAACATATGCACGCGCTGACCGGTCGGTCGCCGGGCCGGCGCGCGCCGCTCAGCCCGGCCGCTGGGTGCGCCTCCCCAGTGATTTGTGGCTGCCGCCGCCCGCCCCGGGGAAACGCGTGTCATGTTACCGCAGACGGTCGAGCCAGCCGCCTCGGAATGCGGCACTGTGTTGACCGCGCTGCGTGTGGCGATGTCTCAGCGCGTGGTGTGACTGTCCGGGTCTGTACCGACACGGGACCTCTCCGGGTAGGAAGGAGTTCACCAGCCGGCGGCAGTTGCCCTGACACTGTACTTTGCGTCCAGCTGCGGCCGGGCGTCGCCACGGGGTACTGCGACGCACCAAATATAGCGGCGAGCCGCCCAGGTGTGACCGAGCAAATTACACGGACGGGAAGGTGAGAGTGGCGACCGGTCAGCCGGGGTCTCGAACCCGCCGGCAGTGGAACAGACGCCAATAATTACACCGTCTCTCTGACCGGGAAAGACGGGGCCGTGCCAGGACTGGCGGCGATGTCGCGCCCAACTGTCTGGCCGGCGAAACAACCCTTGACCTCGCCGCCCCGCCCCCTCCGTCCCCGCCCCTCTGACCGGTCACCGGCCTCACGGCCGCTCCAGATCGGCTCCTATACCTCTGGCGGCGATGGAGGCGGCGCGTGGCGACAAAAAGTGGAGTCGGTGCGTGCCGGCTCGCGGCGCGGTGTCAGCCGCCAGAGGAGCGGCTGCCGGTGGCTCTGCGGCGCACGCGAGCCGCCAGACGCCCCGTGCCGATCGCCCGAGCAATACGGCCAGTAAAAACTTATATGCGCCGTAAAAACGCAATGTTTTGTCAAACATATGAGCCGTTAATATTGATGGCGGCCGGCTGAGCGCGTCTGGCGCTGGCGTCCAATCAACACCGGATCCGGGGCGCTCGCTGAAGTGCCCCGAGGGTGATGTCTCGTCTCGCCCATCTCCGGACGCACCCGCCCCATATCGCCCGATGGTGAACGGGTTTTTGTCGGGATGCCCTGAGCTCTGCCGGCGCGAACGCACTCACATCGGCGGCGACAGCGCGTCGGCTTTGTCTCCGTGGCGCCACTCGGCGTCTGTGCGGCAAAAACGGCGCAGCGTCCCGTAGCAGTGGGATAAACCCATCAGTACAGCGTCTGGCACCGCTCTGGTGCCTCCGAGCAGCGCCCGGCGATGACCGGAACTGATAAAAGGTGGCTCGTTTTTCCCGGCCGCCGCTGCTTCCTATACCCGCCCTGGCAGCCGCTCCGCATGCGTTGACTTGCGCGCCGATGTTTTTACCGGAGAAATTATAGCGTTGATAAGTTTTTGATAGGCGGTGTTTTTCTGGTGTTTGTTTTTGTGAAGCGGCGGATGGCGTCTTGCCGTGAACCGTCTGCACTCGGTAGGTCGTCGGCAGTCAGAGGTGGAACAGACCTGGCGACCCCAGAGAGAACACCAGAGGTCACACGGCGACCACCAAACGCCGAGGAAGAGGAAGTCGATGGTGCCAGAATTGGTGACGATAGATGCACTTTTAGCATAGGTAGGCGATTGTCTGCAATCTGCATTATGTTGTGAGCATGAGTGACTAGTGGTTGCAGAAGATGTGTCACCGTCATTCGCTAAATCATAAACAGCATTGTAGTTGATTATGCAATCGGTTTTACCTTACCACATGCTTGATAACTTGACGATACCAGAAGGCCTGGTAGTGTTTCCGGTCCGTTACCGTTATCACCCAGCCTGCAACGGGCATTGCAGCCTGCACTTGATATTAGCCATTTTCCAGGTGACCGTATAACAGCCCTCCGCTCCGTCAGACCCCATTGAGCGGCGGCACGGTTTGCGACTGCCAGTTACGGCGCCTTCTATCGACCGCTCCTCCCGACGCCACTGTGCGCTCTCGGTTTCTCTCGCCACAATCTAAAGAGACGTGAAACGTTGCAAAATTAATGACCGCCGCGCCGAGGCAATAAAAGCTTCTGAGCGTCTTCATGGTGCTGATCTGCATTGGAGCTCCTTTGTTGGCTGGTGCCGGGGGCGGTGGCCGGCCTCCCGTCCAGCCCCGAGCACGTGCACGTCTGAGAGGTTCCAGCTAACACCCCCGGGCACCGCGGTACTGACCCCCGCCCACGCGACGCCCCCGAGTCAGGGAGCCGAGTCAATGACTTCGACTGCGACTCCTTTCGGCTGTGCTGCCGCATGAAAGCCCTGACCATCCGAGATGAGTCGTTCGCTTCCGTTGAGCGCGATCGGACGATTTATCGGCGGCTGTTAAGCCGATAAGCGTTTAGCGATAAAACGTGAAATATCGCCCACTGCGCGTCACCGACACACTAAATCGGCCAGTTAACGTCCTCAATAATCTTTGCACCCGTGTCGCCGTCCAAGCCGACACAATGACAGAATCTGGGCCGGCGCGGTGCGACGAAGCACACTGGCGCGCTGTGTGGGTGCACTGTGCACGTGCAGCCGTTGCAGAGGCGCGGGCGCTGCCGGCGGCCACCTCGGCTGCCCTATCTGCTGCCCCATCTCTCGTGATGAGGCGGCCGTTATCTGTGCGCCCATCTGGCCGGCCGCCCCCGAGAGGCAGCGAGACGTGCAACCGGAGCAGCCCTCTCCGGCTGAGCGCTGCCCTCGAGCTCCATCCGGGCGCTGCCGCGTAGAGGGTCGGACGCCGGCGCCGGGCCCACCTAGCTCCGACGGCCGCGCTGCTCAGGAACGGCACGTGGTGTGTGCGTGTGTGTGTGTCCGCCGTTCCGTTTAGAGCCGCCCCAGGCCAGTACCGGACGGTCGGCGATGGTCAGCGGAAAGTATCATCACTAGATGGCCCTCCACTCTCCAGTCAGGCACGCGCCGAGCCGATAATCACCCCAGGCCCTGAGGAAGCGGTCGGTCGGCCCGACAGACAGACAGACAGACAGACAAACAGAAGCGTGTCGGCCAGGGATGGCACGGGTAAACATCCCCAGGGACTTCTGTCAGAGGCAGGTGGATGATGCTTAGATGATGCTTGGTAATTCTTAGAATGAATAAAGATAAGTTATGAGCCCTAGTCACGCAACCGACTATTGCTCCATAACTTTATGGCGGCATTAGTATATGACACTGCTCTAAGATCATGTAGAAAACCCTTCTTTATTATTTTGCATACAGCTGAAACGAAGCTTGCGCTGCAATTAGCGTATTCAGCGGTTAAATTTGAATAGTAATATCTACTTCATTAACACGCGCAGTGGAAGGTGGGGGCGGATTTCGCCCACCCCTCCTGTTTTTCGCCAATAACTCGCGTCGCAAACATAGTATTATTGTGAAATTTCGGCTACCTGCCCAGAATTGAATTGCAGATCTTCTCGTGCAAGAAATAAGAAAATCGGTTCACAACTTTTCTAGTAATAGCGGTCTAAAGTCAAACATCCTGCCGCCGCGGCGGCGCGGCGGCGCGGCGGCCGGCGCTAGCCGTTACGCGCCGCCTGAATTGTAGACTGTGCCGGGGCGGGACGGTTCCTACTTTACATCGCGCTCCTTACCGCTGATTACATTAGATTCGCATCAAATTCGGTGAGGAGACTGAGAAATGTACAGGCAATCCTATGGTCAAAGAATTTTGAAAATCGGCCGGTAATAATTTGAGTTATGAGTGTGTAAACACAAAATTGTGATTGCCGCGTTTCCCGCGTCGGCCGATCCCGCTTCAGCCGGCGACATCTTACCCTTAGCAGGCTTCTACCTGCCATATTTATTGTTGGATTATCTAGAAATTCACCATACATATTCTCAAATGTTCGTTCTTTCGTATAGTGAAAGAAAAAAGAAAATCGGCCGGTAATTTTTTGAGTTATCGGCGTGTAAACGCAAAAAAGTCGCTAATATGGCAGATTTGACCACATTTGACCTCATTTGACCTTGAAGATATTGACCTAGGGTCATGAAATTCACACACAACAGAGTTCCCCATGGCCCCCACCTACCCTCCCAATTTCGTCTTTCTAGCTCCAGTGGGAGCTGAGATCTTAGGGGGGGCGACATCCGCCCCCCCTTCCACTGGGCGTAGTACTCGCAACCCTTCCACTGCGCGTGTTAAGAAAATGTGTACAATTATCTCTCACGATGGCCATGTTCCGCGGTACCCAGCGCTAGGAGCCGTCATCTTAACACCAGCCGCTCATCCGTTCGACATCATGGTATGCACCTGTCCATCAAATAAGCCGATGGACCATATATTTATCGGATTCCACCTGTCCAAACGCAGGAGAGCCCCAAGTGTCTGCTTTGGCCCAAATAGTGGTGTTGGCTAAGTGAAAAAGTCAGCCCGGAGACGGCCATTACACGGACACTGGACAGCTGAGGCCGGTTGGCATCCCACAGCGGCGAAATGTGATAATGGCAGCCTGCCAGAGGCGTGAGGCGGCTAAGCATAGGCCCTCAGAGCTGGCGGTGACTGGCCAGCGGAGCAGGCCACGTCGTGATGGGCCGGGTCACCTCCCCGGGCGCTTTGGAGTCGCAATACTTGAGGCCGAGCGCCGCCGCGCTGGTTAAATAGGCCGCGGTGACCGGGACTGACTATGAAGGGAGGGGCTCGGTTCACCTAATCTGGATCATCGCATAGGAAAATTCTCAAGGTGTGGTCTTCCATGCAGGGCTTGGCTCAGCTTAACGAACAAGAGTGATGCTGGTGTTAGTTGTTTGCATTGTTTTGGTGATATGAAGATTGACAATGAGCTAGGAATATCACGATAAATTGAAAGACATGACGTGAGCTGTACCCGAGTGCGATGTAGATGGTTGAAAGGGATAAGTCTGCTGGACATCAAAAATTCATCACGGAAAGCATATGAAATGGGGGTGCCTAGTTTTCTTGCGATCGCTTGTCTATCTTTACCGTGCCGAGGCATCGCAACGCATCCCTAACAGTGTACATATATACACATCTTACGGTATCTACAGCGTGTTCTATCTTACTGTGCAAGTGCACACTCACACTGACACAGTAAAGTTGCAGACCATTGATGACCTAGAGCTACAGGCCTGCAATTGAAGTGCACAGTGATGGCACTCGGCCGTGTAGATTCCTCACCGATCCTGCATATATTTAGATGGATGACGTCCAATCAACGCTGCATACATTTCCATTGTAGGTGTTATGGTGATCTGTTGGCCCGCATACTCGACTGTGATCAGATTAGCACTCGCCAAATAGCCAGCCGGGGCGTGTATAATGGTTGTTAGATAAGCCGACCTCAAAATGCATCGGCAGTGTACGCTTACAAAGCTCGTGTTTGGTGTCTAAGTGCAGAGTGAAAAACGCGTTGGCCTCTAAAGCTGGTAGACCGTAGTTGTCCCTCAATTGCATCTCGAACAATAGATTCGCTCAGCCCCGTTGTTTCGGAGTGTAACTTTCTGATATTATGTCGTACAGTGGCAGCACCCTTTTTAGGTTCCGTCATAAATGTTCAGGATTTCAAAATCTGAATCCAACCCAAAACAGTCCAACCCATCGGGCAGAGGTTAGCGAACTTTGCCTGTCTTCGGCTACGATCCAGAAATTACATCCATTCAAGCATTGCGTCTTTATAAATACCACTATCGAAAGGCATTTGACCGTCACCCCATGAAAAAGCCTGGTATATAGCCCATGCCAGATGTTTTAATCCTCTTCATTGCAATGTTCTATATTTATTGCTGCGCTCAATTTCGTACGGTGTTTGATTTTGAGTGCACTTGGATAATTAATTGGATTAGCTCACCCGTGACAAACTCGTATCCCGATATAGCGCGTATCAAAGTGCCGCCTATGACTGGCGTGTTCTCACTTATCTGACCATCTGACAGCCATCAAACTCAGGGCACAGCTGGAAAAATGGTGCGTCATCGACAGCAACTCCATCTTGTCCGAGATAGGAAGTACGGGCTGGGGGGCGAAACGTCAGCTAAAACGTCCAGACCAGTTAAACGTCAGCTTCGATACAAAAGGTCAGCTAGTAACTTGTGATCAATAGTGGGCTTATTTTACCGATATATTATTACTCTTCCCCAGGTTACGACTAGAGTTGCAAAATTTCCCTACCGCACTACCGGCATGCCGGTAATTTTTCACTACCGCAGGTTTATTCGTGGTATCTGGCATGTCTTGCCGGTAGCATGCCGGTATTTTTGATTTTGTGCAAAAAAAAATATCAGCAAATAATTCAAACTTTGGACACTAAGAGGCTCTCAAATTGTAGTAACAGCAATATTAGCCACTGCAAGATACATTTTGTGGTAGAAGTTCCATTGCTAAGTGTAACACATGGACCTCAGCATTTCACACTAAATTCACAAGGTTGGTTATAATTAGAATTGTCAAGAATCTACTGTGGTCTATAAAAGGAAGAATACTCATTCATGTTGCAAAAGCACGATAAACTAGTAAGTCTAATGGTAGGTAATACGTATAGCACAATAAAATAAATAAATGTTAATGACAACATTCCCTAGGAGAAAAGGCAGAATCAAAACACCCAAAAACACAATGTTTGGAAACTGGCCTTGAGTCCTGAGATCTTGAGATGTGGTCTGAGAAACTCTACAAAGAATTTGACACTGAAAATCCAGCTGAAAAGGCAGGTGTTAGGTAGCCCTGAGCCTGACTTAGGTCCCATAATTAAATGAAAATGGATTTGAACTCAAACTGGCATTTTGTCTTATCTTTACGAAAACACATCATCCAGGCAAAATTGACAAAAAGTGGCGCAAATCATTAGACAACCAAGGATTTACTTTTAAGATTCTCTCTCCCCTAATGAATGGATGTAATCTGATGACGTAATATTTATTCATATACCCTTTTGGTTGAATAACTGAAGAGAAATGAATTTCTTTGCAGTGAATTACACTACAATGTTGATTTCATTATAATTTAATATTGTGTTGGATAATTTTTATCAATATAATCATTCACGAGGCAGTGGCTTGCAGTCGTTAAACATTTTTTTTGCAGCGTTTTAATCAGCTGGTTAAAAGCCTCTGTTATGGCGCATCTGTTTCGAAATCGATAACCTTGTGTTTGTTCCGGCTTGAGGTTGGAGAGGATGGAAGATATCGTTTTATACATATTATTTGGTGACTATTCTCAGGACCAGTGAGCTATTAACACATTTTTTTTTTACATGATTCGTATCTTATTCACGAACCAGCAAGCCATAGTTGATAGGAAAAAGTAGATGTTGATCTCGCTTCCTCAGTTAGGAAGATGGCCGAATCTGTACTTGTTTACCTATGTTTTGACCATCTAGATTTTAAACATTTGGCTGGTGCCTGCAACATTTTAGGAGAATATGGAAAAGTAGAACACCTGTGAAATGTAAATGTGATTACTGCTCACTGTCCAGTCTTCAAAAACACATTTCAGTAATTCAAGTCCTTTTTCTCCTCACCTTTTTGATGAATGTAATAGTCTTTTTGTAGGCAATACTTCTTTGATTACAGGTGATATTTTAACAGGTATAGACTGGAATTGAGTTTCAAAATTGTGGGTATTTGTGGGGCCAACTCAGCCAAAATCAGCCTGCTGGTATTTGTGGTTGGACAATGGATGGCTGTTGGGTGGGAGGGGCACTGAAACTGCCAAAATGTGGCATCTCTTGCAGGGGTCAGCTAGAATCAAGAATGCAGGTTTTTTAGTATGCCGGTAATTTGGCGTTTTTTTTTGCTTGGGGCGTGGTAGCATGCCGGTATCCCAGAAAATTTTTGTGGGGCGGGGCGGTGCCGGTAGCAGCCTTTGGGGAAAACTTTGCAACTCTAGTTACGACACATTTAGAAAGACGGTATCTCTCTTTCCCGAAATATTTTTACCAGCTAAACATAACGTGGTTCAAAAACATGTTATTATTCTTATTCCGATTTGAAACCTTTTAGATCACCTAATTCACCACCACATACCACGCCGCACGTGAACAGCACCGCGTCTCTCCCAGAGGTCGGTCCACAGATCTCACCCATGTTGGCAAGTTGTTATCATTACGCCGGCAGGGCAGCGGCGGGCCGCCCCAATGCAGTGATCGCATATCGCACGGCCGGGCGCGCCCCGCGGTGCCGGTAATTTATACAAAGCCCAGATCCGCGGCGCGATAGCTCGATACTTTGCAGAGCGTCTGTCTGGGTCGCGGCCGGCGCTGGGCGGGGTCGGAGCGGTCAGTTTAGACTCGGGTCAGCCCACCGGGGTGGCCATCTGAGATCGCGGCGCGTGCGAGCAGTGCACGAGCTGGCTGCCTATCAGTGCCATCGGCTCAGCTGGGCCTAATGAGGGCGGCAGGATTTTCCAGTGGGCCTCCGGAGCCAGCTCGCGCCGGTCAAGGGGATGGAGCCAGATTGGAAATCACTCGAAATCCTGCGAGTGAGAGTTGTTATGAAAGGGGAATCCGACTGTAAGCCGTCGTCCAGTCTGTGAGATAAGAGCCGATCTCAGAATAGCTGGGTGTGTGTAAAATACGCCGAATGCAATTGCGCCTTAGCCACATAGTTTTAGTCGTGTTTGGGCAAAGTACGGCTGGTTTCGCCGGGGTTCATGGCCCGGTGGACATGGCACGAAATCGTCGCCACGTGAACCGGCCGAATGTGGCGTGTCTGGCGGCCGGCGTGACAGTGGCTTTAATTCCGCAGCTTTGCCACGAATCGCCTCAAGGTGAGTGCGGTTTGCTTTCTCCCGAATACCTTCCGAATGGACCGATCACGCACCAGTTAGTAGCCGGGTCCTTGCCGGGTCTTTGAGTTTGACACTGACGATTCAGCCATGAAGGTGACGAGTGGCTACACATTCTGTCACCTACAGAAGACAGACAGGCGTGCCGGTTTCTTAGGTGACCACTCGGGCGGGCGCGTCCAATCCAGAGCAGAGTAGTGGACACTTTCGCCGGCGGCACCGCTGCGTCTCTCGGTGGCTGGTGGTCGGTCAGTGACTGGAACAGAGGCGGCAGATGTCCCTGCGCGTGCGGTCACCGTCCGCGCTCTGTAAGGAGACCGAGAGCGGCGTCCGGTGGCGCGTCGCACCCTGCTGTCGCTCCGGAACGGCGCAGTCAACCATAGCGGCCGGGCAGCTGACGCGCACGTGACGCGAGCCGCCCCTCTCGGCAGCCCAGGCGCTAATGTGTCCGGACTGGCTCCGAGCACCTGTCGCGTCCGAGGTGATATTCAGAGGCGCCGCCCGCGGCCGGCGGCGCCGGGCCGCCCCCATTGAAGAGCCGTGCTCGTTTATGCAGCTTTGTGGGCCGCCGCCACCGAGAGGAGACGCCGCGCGATTAATGGTCGCCGGAGCTGGTCGCGGGTCACTGGTCAGAGAGGTAGGCTGTCGGTCTGACGGACTGGATGGCGAGCCAATGGATGCGGAGCGGACAGGACGGCGTCAGTGTAATAGGATAGTGACCCCGTCGGTTGTAAAGACATGGATATGGATGAGAGAGCCTTTAGTGGTGTTTAAGATTCCACCAGGTGCTTTGAGACAAGTATACATGGGCAGGGGACGGACTGGTGACCCAGCTAATGTGGACATGAGACAAGTGTAGTCGAGTGTATTGGGTGCTTCTCCTGCGACCGTTCCAACCACACTGCCAACCCTCTCGCACGACCCCGCGCCGCTACCACCGCGACTTGGCGCCCCCGTCGCCACACATGTAACAGGACACCCCCTTGGACACATTTGTCAGTGTCGGCTAGACGGCGTCCCCCAGGCGCGTCTGGGCCACGCGGCGTCTCAGCCGGTCACACAGAGCTACACATAACTATAAACTACACGTCCCCCTGATCTTTAAGATCACATCTCAATGCATACACACAATATGACACAATGCACTAGGACACTAGGACACCTACAGCAGACACTTGAGACACAAAATGCGACACAATCAACGCGAAAGACAAAATACATTACAGCAGTTAGCCGATATTATTCGGTACTACTACCCCGAAGCGTTCTGGCGGAGCCCCCACTCTCGCGCTACGTCTCGGTTCAGTACTGTTCTGAGCCGGTGGCTCATCAGAGGTCGGCCGCGGCAGCTCCACCTCTACAGAGGGATCAGTCTCGCCGACTGCCGATGAATGCTCTGACGCACCGAGCGACAAAGCCGGCTCACTGTCGTCCTCGATCGGGGGATCGGCCGCCGCCAGCTGCCCCGTGTGCCGGTGGCGCACGCACCTAACGTGCCACGGAGCACCGTCAACTTCGATAAGCTGGTCGGTCACGATGCGTGTGACGGTGCCAGGCCGGGAAACGTCAGTACAGCGAGTCGCGGGCCCGCGGCGCCGCACCCACACCAGGTCGCCCTCCCTAAAGCCGGCTCCCCGCTCAGAGTCTGCAGGGAGAGCCGGCGGCGGCCGGTCATCGTGTCCGCCGGCGCCGGTCACCGGCAGGTCACGCCCGACACGACGGAACACGCCGGCGGCGGGAGCGCTCTCAGGCTGCGAGCCACCTCGGGGCGTCATATTGTAGCGATGAAGCGATTCAGCTATGGCACACCCTTTCCGAGCTGACATCACTTTAATCGTCCGATGATGACGCTCCACGATGCCGTTCCCACCTGCCTCGTGCACCGCCCTGAACCGAAGGGTCACGCCCCACCTCGCCGCGAACGCTCCCATGCGGCGACCACGGAACTCAGTGGCGTTATCCAGAAGCAGTTCTGCTGGCGCCCCGTGCTCCAGAAAGACGGTTTCGAGATGAGCAGTGATCTCGGCCGCATCCGACCGGCGCAATCGCCGCCATATTCCATAGCGGGACGGACCACAGTCGACCACGGTCAGATAGTGATCGCCACGGTAGTGTGTGACATCGATGGCGAGACGCTCCCAGGTCAGTTGAACGCCCAGTGACCCGTGTCGCCAGCGGGTCGGTGCCGGGTCGATTGACTGGCACACGTCACACGTCCGAATCACTGCGCGCACCGCTGGCTTAGTGGCCCACTGCTCTCCGTCACGCCGCAAATACCAGAGCGTGCGCCTGACACCCTGGTGTCCAATGTTCTCGTGCACCGCTCGAATTTTTGCAGCCGTGTCGGGGTGTGTGGACTCTCCGTCCGGCGCCACTGCAGCCGCCACCGGCACCGCGCCTGTCGCCGTTGCCGTCTCCTCCTCTGCCTTGCAGGCTCGAAGCCATTCCTTGGGCACGCGTGTCATCTCGTCTGCCGGATTTTCATCTGACTTGACCAGCTTGATGGTGATCGTCAACTGGAACTCAGTCATTAGCTCACGGATGATGTCCACCCGTCGGCGAATCAACATCTCGGCATGAGCTTTTGTCCGGAGACGCGACCGGCCGCTCAGTACGTCACCGACCCACTTATGAACGGTCGCCGAGTCCGTGCGGAGATCGATGACTTTGATCCCCCACGCGATCGCCATGTTGACGCCGCTGAGCGCCGCGTCCAGCTCAGCCATATTTATATGCATGGCTGCCTTAGTCTCCGGCCGCAGCCAGCTCCCGTCCTCCACTACGCCGCCTTCCGGATCCTCCAGGACGACGCCCGAGGCGAGGCTGCTGGCGTCTGTCCATACGGTCAGCTTTTCACCCGTCAGCCTCCAGGGTCCACGGGCCGGGTCATTGGAGGTCACCCTTTCAGCCACTTGGCTGACTTGAGCGCGCAGGTCCGGGTCATCGATGGGGTCATCCCAGCCCTGACTGAGAGCATTAGCCCGTCTCTTTAGCCAAGCCGCAGCTGGACGCAGCCAGCCGGCCACTGGAAGGTGGGAAACCAGCTGGCCGCACCATGCAAACAGCGCCCTGCGCGTCATCACCTCTGGCGGTGCGCCGACGGGGTTGTCCCGGCGCCACTGCAGCTCTCCCGAGCGCGAACAGCTCACCTGCAGCCCCAGCATTCGAGCGCCGTCAGCCGGGCGCTGCGGTGGCTTGCAGACAAGGCCGTACCGGGAGAAGTGCTCTGCAACCTGCTCCGCGGAGATGACGTCCTCATTCACGAGAAGGTCGTCAACGTACGGGAGAACGCCCCGGCTGACCGCCTCGTTCTGCTCAAGTATAGTCCGCACCACAGATCTCATGATGTTCGGAGCTACATTCAGCCCATATGACATGCGCTGCAGGCAGTGAAGCTGACCGCGCACTCGTACGGTGTGGTATGGCCAAAGCCGTCTATCCAGCCGGAGCTGCATGTAGGCCTTTCTCAGATCGAGCACTGCCAATCGTGAGCCGTGCCGCCGCCAGCGACGGAGTTGCTCTGCGCACACCTCTGCGTCTGCTGTATGGGCGGTGACATGCCTGTTGAGTTCGCGATAATCCAATACCGGCCGCACCTTGTCCTTGTTGGGCTGTTCAACCGCCATCAGAGGTATCAGACCGCGCGGTGGGCCGTCCACTCGCTCGTCATATGGCTGCAGCCACCCCTCTCGAGCCCACAGTTCCAGCTCCTCGTCATAGGCTGGCCGTGCCGCGTCCGGCACTTTGTACTGGGCGACAGTATTGTGGAGGCGGTCCGGGCTCTCTCCGTCTGTCCACTTCCAGGCCACCGTCCACTCGCCACTGTCCGCCGAAAACCGGGCCGTAAAATCCACGGCGTCCACTGACAGGTCCCCACGGTCCACACTGGCGGCCGGCGCCGCCCCTCTCACCGGACCCGCCCCCGTCACGGGCGCCGTCCCTGCCGCGGCCTTGGCATTGGCCGCCACCACTGCCCCATTTGTCACCGGCCCTACCGCCGCCGTCTCGCCCTGCACCGCGGCCGCCGTTCCCACGACTTTAGGGGCCACTGTACGCACAGCTGGCGTCATGGGCGGCGCCACCGGGGGGGACGGGGGGGACAGGTCCCCCGCTATCGAAAGTTAGGGGGGTACAGTACCCCCCTATCGGCGAGGGTCGTTCAATAGTTGATAATAATGCATTATAGTTAGAGCTATCCGTCGCATTTAAGGCATCGTTGGTTAATCAAGGCAGGTTCTGAATAAAGATTGCTGTTGGGATGCATCGCAGGGGGTCCTGGCCATCTGCAAAAGGTGTGGAGCTGTGATGCCTGTAGTTATAAGGTGATCGGCAGGGCCTCGGGGATCGTGCCCCCTTTTTGGGGCGCCAGGCAGGGTTATTACTTATAACCTCCCCACCCCATTGCCAGACCCCATTGCCGATAAAACCAAGTTCACTGAAATTCCATAGATTTCCGTTACCATATGAACATTTTCCATTCCTAATTAGTCAAATTCAAGCATGGCAGTTCTACCACAGGAACCATTTGAAATCTATGCCATTAACCCCAGCACTTGTGGGGAGAAGTGTTCGGATAGATCACAGGCAGGACCAAAAAAGCACGCAGTAGCCCAAGACCTTATAATTGGATATAGCATCGACTCCCTCTCGTCAAGGGGTTCGATAGCACTCGTTTTTTTTTTCTGCAAAACTAAGTTCGGTCGGCGGGTCTAATCGAGCCCCCCATCCCTCCCCTTCTTACGTCAGCGGCTGTGAAAATGCCATTACCAGCTGTTGAAACATGGCAGTTGCTTTTGCATGAGTGCACGAAAGGGTTTTAGGTTCGTGATACGTGAAAGGTTCTACATGAAAATTGAGATACACCAGCTTATCAAATTGTGCTCACTGTGGTGCGCTCGGATTTACCTTGACTATTATAGTCTTTGAATTCTGGGGTGAAACAGACCAGTCAAGAAACCTGTTCCATAAGGAGAGCCACTAATGCTAAAGAGATGTGGGATGAGGTTTCCAGAGACCTTCATTACCTCCCAAAGGAAGGTAATGAAGGTCTCTGGATTTTGCCGAGCTATCGTAACAGCGCCTGCTGTAGTTACGATTGGAGGGTGAATATGAGAACGATGCAGGTCGTGCCAGCTCGAGCATGACGAACACAATGGTGCCGACACCACAGCTCTACTGCCATTTTTGACGAAGTTAATCAACAAGCACCGGAATCCTACCCTGGGGCATTTCACCTGCAGAGGTCGCCGGACCTGAGACCCTTTCACTCAATTTTTTCAACGGTGCATGCGCTCGTTTTTCCCGCGAAGCTCTTGGCAAGTAAAATCCATCAGAAAGTGTGATCAAATAACGGCTGGTGACCTTCCATGACCTAGCATGGCCTTTTGAGTGACCACCGATGACATGACCACTGACGGCTAGCCATTAGCTGCACCCTGCCCGTTACATATGGATCAGGTGGTGATGTCATGATTCTGAAATTATATTGCAGTTTTGGCGCACTTGTCAGAGCAGAAGACATTCCCACTTTTCCTCCACCATGACTATATGATGGTGAAGCCCTGAAGCTGACCAGACGTAAGATCGAAAATTTGAAAGCACGAAACGTAAGAATATATAGCTAGCACTGCTACTCATACCTAAGCAATTCGCAGCTTGTAGGAAACCAGCTTTGAGTTGGCAAGACTGCAAATTTTGATTTAGAGGCAAGGATGCTTGAAAAGGTGATCGATCTTAATTGTCCTAGGATAAGTTTGGAAACGGGATGCACCATTCGATGTGTTTTGGGCCTTGCCAAGTTTCGCGGCGTTACGTGCCTCGTTTTTTTTTTGCATACACAATCAGTATCTACTTTTGGGATTTTCGATTTTCGGTCCCCGTCCCCCCCTATCGAAAACCCGTGGCGCCGCCCCTGGCTGGCGTCGCCACCGCCACCGCCGCCGTCGCTGCTGGCGGCGCCGTCTCCGCCGGCACCACTGTCCCAGCAGCTGGCTTCGCCCCTGTCACCAGCGGCGGCACCGCCACCGCCGCCGTCGCTGCTGGCGCCGCTCCTGTCACCACCGTCGGCACCGCCGGCGCCGCTGCTTTCACAGCCGGCACCGCCCCCGTCACCACTGTCGGCGCCACCGCCGCTGCCGCTGCCGGCACCACTGCCGCACCAAATTCCACGCCATTGGGCATCTTCACACACACTCCGCCCAGTGCCACAATACCAGACATACCGAGCACCACATCCATGCCCAGCGGCCGATCGGGTACGACCAGGGCCGTCAGGCTCGCCCGGTTCTCCCGGTGCTGCACGGTGATCTCAGCGATGCCTAGACAGCGCAGCGTCCCGCCGTTCACGGTCATCATGTTGACCGGGCGCGGTGACCAGTCCGAGCAGGCTCCAGCATGAACGAGTGTGTCCGTGCAGCCCGTGTCCACTAGAGCACGGCACTTACGCCCGTCCACGCTGATCCACACGACCGGAAGTGTGCGCGCTACTGATTGGGAGACGGCGCTGGCGCTGACGCGGTCTCCCGACCGTTTGGGCACCTTCTTGCGATGTGACCCACCTGGTCACATACCCAACAGCGCGGCGGGGGGCGGCTGGCTCTGCGCTCCATCGGTTTACGGCGGCTCGTTCCGTCGGCCCGCTCACGGGTCGCCGCCGCCACCGTGGAGGTGCGCTCGTCGCTGAGCACTGCCCGCGCCCTCGTCAGAATGCTGGCCAGGTCCAGCGCCTCCGCTCGGGTGCCGGCCCGAATCGCGCCGCGGACGGTGTCCGGCAGTCCAGCGATGAAGGCACAAGCGAGGGCCTTTTCCGATACTCCACCGTGCAGCGTGGCCAAACGGCGCAGGTCCGCCAGATAAACGTCGGCCGACTCGCCCGGCTGGAGACGGCGGCTGGCATACGCGTCGTAGGCCGCCAGCGGGTCCATGGCGAAGGCGTCGTACAGCGCGTCCCTGACGCTGTCCACGGAGCGGCGGCTCTCCTCTGACATCTGCAGCCAGACCGCGAAGGCACCGCCAGTCAGTCGTGCTGGCAGCACGAGCGCCAGATTCACCCCATGGTGCTTGCTCAGCACCTCGGCACGGGTGAACCATTCCACTATGTCCGCACCGGTCCCTTCGCCACTGAACTCGGGTATTAGCCGAGGGTCGAATGTGGCCCTTCCGCCGGACTCCGCTGCCGTCGGCGTCACACCAGCACTAGCACTCGCAGATGCCTTCACTTTAGGCATGGTGCCGAAATAGCTTGTAGTCGAGTGTATTGGGTGCTTCTCCTGCGACCGTTCCAACCACACTGCCAACCCTCTCGCACGACCCCGCGCCGCTACCACCGCGACTTGGCGCCCCCGTCGCCACACATGTAACAGGACACCCCCTTGGACACATTTGTCAGTGTCGGCTAGACGGCGTCCCCCAGGCGCGTCTGGGCCACGCGGCGTCTCAGCCGGTCACACAGAGCTACACATAACTATAAACTACAACAAGAACTGACCGGACAGAAAAGGACGACGGGACGGAAAAGTCGGAACGAGGAGGGGCGGGGCTGAACGGACGGTCGGAAAGTATGGTATTGGAGGGAGGGAACGGGACCCGCTGTAAAAAGTAAAATAGTCACCGCCATTAGTCGAACAGAGCGAGGACATTATCTGCTATGGGTTCGACGTTCTTCCTCGCTCTCTCGACTGACCTGGTTCGGGTAATCAGACTGTAAGATCAGCTCCAGTTCAGTGTGTTGGACACGCTTCGAATGATGAGTGACACTCTACACCGACCTTGAACTGTGCAGATAACGTTTTACGCCCGTCCATATGCGGCTCAAGTGTCGAGTTATTGTGTACCTACGATCTGACCAGACGAGCTTCCTTAGGATCAAGGCCACATCACCTTCTAAACCACCCAACGTCTCGTTATCACATGATGAGCTTTATTAGCCTGACGTTTAGCTGGCTCTCATCCGCTGAAACCCACCACCGGTCGTCAGGTATAGCCAGCCGAACCTTGACAACACATATAGATAATACCTCTGCAAGTCGCTCTGTCGCTCTGGGTCCGGATCGGTGGTGGTCCGCGTCGGGTCGTCGTGTGCTCGCTATACCGGCCCCCGGTGCAAACGGTAGCTCGTGTCACCGCTGACCTGGACGAGCTGGAGCGTCAACTACAGCACGTGCTCGCCGGACACGACGGGCCGGTTGTTCTGGCCGGCGACGTCAACATCAACTTAGCCAGCGTCGACAGTACGGCGGCCAGACGGATGCGGGAGCTCCTCACCACCTACGAGCTGCTGCAGCACGTCCGGGGCCCCACCTTCCAGCCGTCGGGATCATCGATAGACGTTCTCTGCTCCACCACTGACTCCGCCCGTGCCGGCACACTGCCCTGTCACTTCAGCCCGCACAGATGGCTGCGTGCCCTGGTCAGTGTGCCTGGGCACCGTCTCGCTCAGTGTAGCCGCACTGACAGGTGCTGGCGTAAGCTTGACGCCGTCGAAGTGAACCGGTGTATGGGTGGTGTGGACTGGGCGCCCGTGTTTGACAGCGCGGACCCCGAGGCGCAGTGGAGATACTTTGTGAGCAAGGCACTGCCAATCTTGGACCACCTAGCCCCGATCAGACGCATAAAAATGCGTAACCCCACCGCGCCACCAATCACCGAAACCACGAAGGAGCTAATTGTCCAGCGGCGGGCGTACCTGAGCGCGGGAGACCGAGACATGTACAAAGCTGCCAACCGTCAGGTTAGAGCCGCGATACGCCGGGACACCAAACAAGACCTACAGCGGCGAATCCAGGAGAGCGGCAGGGGTGAACTGTGGCGATGCATAAAACCAGTTATCTCTGGTAAACAGGCGGCCAGACCGATGCCCAGTGCGGACTGTGACGCAGTCAACAGGTACTTTGCCAGTGTCGGGACCGTGACAGCGCGGCAGGTGAACCAGTCGGGCCCCGATCTGCCGGTGCGTCTGCCTCGCGTCACGACCGGCGGATTTCAGGTGCACACAGTAACACCTGAAAGAGTATTTACCACCGTGGCCCAGATGAGCAACAGTTCGGCTTGCGGCGCTGACGGTCTGTGTCTCAGGTTCTTGAAACTGTGTCTTCCAGCCGTATATCATGTAATCACCCACATTGTTAACTCTAGCCTGGCGTCACACACGGTCCCTCAGCCCTGGAAACTTACTGTCATCCACCCTATTCAGAAAACCCCAAAATCTACTGAAATGACCAACTATAGGCCAATCTCGATACTCCCTACGATAGCAAAAATTACGGAACGCATCGTTTACGAGCAACTGTTTGAATATTTCACTTCGCATCATCTATTTACCCCGCATCAGCACGGGTTTAGAACCGGGTTCTCCACGGAGACCGCCCTGCTGACGATGACGGACCGTGTGTTCGAGGCGATGGACCGGCGGCAGGTAGCGCTACTGTGCCTATTAGACCTATCGAAGTGCTTCGATGTCATTCCCCACGACAGGCTGCTGATCAAGCTAGAGCAGTATGGTGTCGACACGAGATGGTTCGCGAGCTACCTATCTGATCATTACCAGCAAGTGCTGATCCGCTCGCAGAACGGTCGCAGTGTGCTCTCGCGATCAATTCTGAATCCTATTGGTACCTATCAGGGATCGGCCCTCGGGCCCCTTCTTTTCAACATATATGCGACTGACATGTCTCTGTACCTTCCCGACTGCGCCAATCATGACAGGTGTCTGGTACAGTATGCGGACGACACACAGTTGGCGGTGATGGGAAGCCCTCGTGATGCAGCAGCGATAGTTCAGAGTCTAGAACAGGATTTAGCGGCTCTTTCAGTCTGGTTCCAGAAAAACGGTTTAAAAGTGAACGCTAACAAAACGCAACTAATAACATTGGGTACCAAGCAAAATCTCCGTCAGTTACCGCCAATAGAAGTTGAATTTATGGGTGCTAAGGTTACGGGATCCCTCACTGTTCGAAACTTGGGGGTCACGTTTGATCAGAGTCTGTCTTTCTCAGATCACGTGACCGATGTCGTACGGCGTGGCACTGGTATCCTGAGCGGTTTAAGCCACAGTAGACACTCGCTGCCCAGGGACACACTGACAATACTGGTGCAGGCTCTGGCTGTGTCTATTGTCCGGTATTGTATCAGTGTCTATGGCTGCTGCGGTGTGACCCAGCTGTCCAGAGTTCAGAAGCTACTGAACTTCGGTGCTCGGGTGGTGTCTGGCCGACGTAGGTATGACCATGTCAGCGATGTCATGAAGACCCTGAAGTGGCTCTCTGCTGAGAACTTGTGGCGGTTTCATTCGGTGACTCTGCTCAAGAGAATGCTAGCTACGGGACAGCCTGAGTCGCTGCGTGAAGGCATTGTTACCCGCCGCAGTGTTCATGGTAGGGAGACCCGCCAAGCTGACTTTTTCGAGACCCCAGCGATCCGCACAGAGTCAGGCCGCCGACGGTTTCTTTATTCAGCCGTGACAACATACAACTCACTGCCACCAGCCGTGCGAGGCCTGGGGCCGCGGCAGTTCAAAGCCCAGTACCGAGCACTGCTACTCCGAGAGCAGTATGGCGATGAGGACCCGTGAGTGTGTTTTGTATGCGTGTGCTAAGAGCGAATGTTTTATCCATCACATCTTCCAAATGACATGACGCCCGGAATAGCCGTTCTCGAATGGATGGGTTTGTCGCGACGTGAAATAAATAAATAAATAAATAAATAAACAAGACGATCTTCGACATTTTCAGTGTCAGTGCCAGCAAAATAACTGTACACCGTGATGCAGTCGATATGCACGTACAGGGTGTCCCATAATTACCCGGACATTGTTAATTAGCGTATAAAACAAGGTAAACATGATTGCGCTTTTTTCTTTTTACCGTCCTATATAGTCAACTAGGGTGGCTGTGAAATAGCACATGCAATAGATACGCTTGTTACAAGATCAGCCGACAATGATGGAAAATGCCAGCCATTGCTGGTCTCAGTTGTTTTACGGGTCTCCCGAAACTGGGTGTAGGCCTGTTTTCTTTGACCTCTTGCCGGAGGATAATACGATCATACAAGATAAACTTGACATCAAAGTGTTCCCAGGCCATATAGGTGTTATCCCCCAAAACAAAAATTTCTGCCTACGCCACTTTTGCTGCGTTTTTTCCATCTGGAGTGGAGAAGCTCCATGTCTGAACATTGCGCAACCTTTGGCTTCCAACAGATTTGGTTTCCAAAACAAACCCGTTCATGGCCATTTGATTCACGGCATCCAGTTTTCGCACTGGTAGAATATTACCACAGTAGTACCCTGTGCTAACGGTTGTCTTTGGGCCATCATATCAAGCCCAATGAGTGCACGGTGGCTCAAAATGTCTCGCAATTTGATTTTCGACGGGTGCCTGGCCGTCTCTGCTGTTGGGGCGTTGTAGCCATCTGACGTTCACACAAGCCTTTTTCGGGCGGTTCAAATGACATAATACCTTCGTTAGACCACAAAGTGTGCCTCAATATACTGTTGTTGTATATGCTATGTTTTTTGGATCAATTGTAGTGATTTGCGCTGCTTTTCCCGTAGTTTTCGCATATTTTTCTGGCGAAGGACCCCAAATTCCAAAATTTTGTCGAAGATAGTGGTGCAAAGTGGACTGATGTTTTGTAGATAATCCTGATCTATTGTTTAGCTAGTTTTTAGCTAGATCGGTGACGTTTGTTGTCTATGACATGCAACCCCTTGTTTGACAACTGGTGCATGGCCCTTTTTGGCCGAGCCCAAGCTTGTCAATCAGGTTTATCTCTTGCTCTCTCTGGCTTCGTTAGCTGATATAATTGCGCTTTGCTCAATCCTAACTGCTTGCAGATGAGTTGCTGAAGCTCTCCAGCAAAAACCATGCCGAAAGTCCGTTTACAAAGTTGAGAACGGGAGTTGATTCACCATGGTTGCCTATTAGTGGCTTAAGCTGAAAACGGAAAAAGACTACTCTTACTTGACACTGGATAATAATTGATTCGAGTCGTTACCGGCCACCAAAAGCACACAGTCCTCAATCTCGATAGCTAAGGGATATCTTATAAAAGTATGATGCTTGTATATCATTAGGAGCGAGCGCAGTCGTACTTTTGGCCAGAAAATAAATGTCCGGGTAATTCTGGGACACCCTGTATATGCCTTTGGCTGCCACAATAAGTCGTAACAGATTGACCTTCACAAAGGTAATTGGCGAGCGAGAGTTGATATTTTTTAATACACGCTTGACCGGTTGTCAAGTTTCTACTGCAAGTCCCAACTCCCAGCAATCATGCCGTAGCGACATGCGATACAAGAGGCGTAACTACGATGCCCTGTATGGTTGCATCCTTATTGTAACGAGTTATTCGTATGGGTTGTTAAATGTATCCACATAAAAATAAAGCACGCTGAAAATTAGTACGCAATTTCATCAGTTTTCACATTTTTCTTTTTTCCCGGGTAAGTTTCTCTGACATTTTATATCCTATCGACATTTCAAGCAGACACATTCTCTTCATGCACCCTGCGTAGCGCGCAAAAGGTGTTGCAAGTATATGCTTGCACACATACGCAGCAATACTCAACTCATCTATCAGAATCAGCCATCGTTCTCTGATGCCGTCCCCCGGCGAGCAGTCACGTGATCGTCCTCATATTGAACTGATCGGCATTCAACCAGTCATTCGCCCGTAATCCAATCCGATCCGATCCCTTCCGAAGAGATCCGATTCGATTAGACTCAGTTCGGCATGATACCATCAGGCAAGCCGGATACCCACTGATCGAAGAAGCTCTCCTGCCTAATGCAACTACAGCTGTATGAAGTATTTTAGTATTTACCATAGTGCTTAGGCGTCATTTGAAAGGGAATACAATGCCCAGTTTAGTTACAATGTTTGCTAGAAGATGGAAGATAATAGCTTTGTTCATGCCCACGACAGCTTATATAGACATGCCAGATTTGGGTAAAAGTCACGAAATTGATAACTTTCTGCTTCTAATATGTGAAAATCAAGAACAAGCGTGCATTTTCATTGGTCACCATTGCTGTGTTTGGAAATAAAGCGCAGTTTGATGTCTTTTCACTGCATTCCTCCGCACCGGCCGATCAGTGTATCACCCGGTGACGTTTTTATCAGTCAATGAAGCCGTCTGCGGCTCTGGTGTCTGGCTGATTGTCCAGTCCCGCTGCGTGCCGGGGTAAACAATGGTCCGGCGCGGGGTGGCAGTGACGGGTGATGGCCGGACCCCCGCCATCCCTCCCCATCTGTCGGCAGTAAAATCAGACTCGCCGTCACCGGACCACTCCGCCGGAATGGTGAGGAAAACCGTATCGGGGTATTAAACCGGGTCAGGGTATCGAACGGGCTGGTCTCTTCGTGAGCTGTTTGCCGTTTAGGGGTATTTGAAACCGATTTTCGAGCAAATCAATGTGGATTATGGGTATTTTGTGATTGTGTTCTTTTGATAGTAGATCCTAGATCACATACCGCTTGATTTGTTGGGGAAAAGAGACCCTTCTTTGAACGTAAGAAGTTATGAAAAAAGGACCGATATCAATGTATATATGTACGTCAGAGCCTAATAAACGTATGTAGGCGACATAATTTGTACACATGTCTCCGTTAAGGTTTAAATATAGAAGCCATGTTCCAGCGATCGATTGTTGCTGTGTCGGTGGTGTTGCACCAAAACCTGTCAAATGTTACGAGCAATGGTCTGATTTCCTTGTGATAAAGAAACAATGCTGCCTGGATGGCCCTCGCATACGGGATATACCCAATTCAGCGTTACTTTTGACTCCAATACGGTGATTGATATCAATTCTAAACTCTAAAAAGAGTTTTATACACTTTCCCGAAACCATCTATGAATTTACTGCTACCATTGTTACGTAACAAAATCCTAAACCTTTTTATACCTATACATACGTTCCGTGATTTATCGATGCTGTATTTCGATCGAATTGTGACATCCCATGACGCACATCTGCGTTGCTGTTTGCAGTTTATTTTTAAATTAGTCTAACCGAAGTTTTAAAAAACAACTTGCATTAATTACGAAATAAAATTATTACCTATCAGTTATTTCAATTGAGGCCTGAGGGTAAAGTCCACCCGTCCCAAAGGCCACCACTTTGGCAAGACGTCCGTTTTTACCCTCATATATCGGCTGTGCTACAAAGCGTTAGCCAAAAAAAAAAAATCATTGCTGACTTGGACTTAATATTTTATGGCGACCCGCCCCAACAACTTGTCTTTACTAGGCTGCCCTAAATACTGTCCTTCCTCTGTCGATTTATGATCCCCTGAACGTTTCCATTCCTGTGTCCTGGGATGATTGCTCTCTGTATTACCCTCAGAGGTCACCGACGTGTCTCTGTCCTCCGTGGTATTACCCCCTTGGTAATCTGAGTTTGTCCTCACCTACCCCACTTGAAATGGAATGTGTAACCAGCTCTGACCGTGTCGGACAGTGTAGCGGTCGGTTTTTTGTCACCGAACCTCGGCCGACCCGCCCCCTGCTGCAGGGCGGCTGGGGCGGGACAGCACCGCGCCGCCATCCGCTCCTAATGATATCAATTTGTATCCGGCGCCGCGCGCCCGCCGAGGCCCATTATCCGCGCACACCAGATCCATTTAGATTGCTCTATCGGACTATTGTCCGCAGAGGACAACAGGTGCGAGAGGTCGGGACGGGGCGCCGCCCCCTCCGTCCGGACTCCGGCTGTAGCTCCGGCTCCGGATCACCAGTCACCTGAAATGTGTCCGAAACACCTCGACACGGCAGGTGGAGATAATAGGTCCACTTTGGACGAGCCTTTTCTTCTCTGAGTTCACCGGTATCCTAAGAGACTGACAGACAGAAAAGAGGGCGTCTAGTCCACACTGGCCTGCCTGCTTGTTCAGATAAAAGCCAAGGCGTGGACGGCCGGGGTACCCAAGTCCACTCCAGCAAGCTGTCGAATGTCAGTCAGTAAATGCGTCAAATTGTATAGCACGCACGAAGCCCGTTGAAATGCTCTTATATTGCATTCCAGCATGATTATTTTAGCGATGAGGTCCAAATCCTGACATGGGCGGTCATTTAGCAATGCGCGTGAGGTCTCCCGATGGGGAGCGAGGGTGGTAATTGTAACATCATTTAATTTCTTATGCTTAAAATTTATGAATATTATGACATGGATCATATCGATGGTCATAAATAATTACAACAAAGCAAAAAAAAAAAACAACAACAACAGCAATACCACTTAATTTACACGAACATAAATGAAATCGACATTGACTCGATAATACCGGCGTGCTTTTTTTATTGCTGTTTGAAAATCTTGCTTTGCGTGTTTGAGATCGCCTAGTCACCGATCGCATTATATTTTTCTATCTTCCTTAATCTTCGATTCAATACATCAATCAGCCAATCAATTTGAATCTATCTTGAAAATCCCGATTTAAATTCTGCATCCGGCACATTTACAGCCTTCCTGTCTTAATCTGAAGTTAACTATCCCAAAATACGGATTCGCCTCTGGCATACGGTAGTTTCATCACCACAATAAAAATGGTTTACGCGACTCCGGCACATCCGGCGCAATTTCCCGACCCGTATAGACAATTCATGACGGCGTATTGGCTCCTGAGGCCTCCGAAGTCTAAACACCTCCTGCATCGGCTCTACTATTGTTCGCTCACTATCGCCGATAGACTCTGTGCACTCGGCACGTTTTTACGAGCACGGGCAGCAGACAAAGACGACCATAAACAAAACCATTGGCCCAGATGTGGACGGATTTCGCGTGGCCGGCGCACGGACATCAGCAAACGAAACCCGAGCCGTAATATAGCCATAAAGGTGGCCGGCGTCGTGGGCCACTCCCAGGGGCCCTCTGAGGCGGCCGGCCGGCGGGCGGGGAGAGCGGCGCCGCTCGTGCCGACAGCACGCGCCGACTCCGCCCGCCGCGGCCACAGTCCGCACTCGGAGCTCTGTAATGGAGCTTTACTAGAGTGAATGTCTGCATGGACGGGCAGGCGGACTGGCTGGCGAACTTTGTTCGCTATGGATAGGTTATTGTCACGCATCAGGGGAACGAGATTGCGGTCAAAGAATTGGAGTGCTTATATGAGATAGATGTGGGCTTTCATACTTTTCAGCAGCGTGGCCCCAAGTCTTACATCGAAGCAATTGACAGCACCAATGCACAGCTAGTGCTGCCAGTAAACCCCAAATACCACCGATACAACTAGGCACCGCAAACGTATCAAATAAATTACCTTATAGCAGACGTACTGACGTGCCTTTACGTGTTACGCCTCACGCCTCAGGCTCTCTGTGGCCACAAGTGTGAGCCGAGTGACAGTGCCGGTCGCCGGCAGCGAAAACCTTCAGTACCTTCAGCGGCGGCTCGCTGAGCGTTCCTGTGAGAACGTGCAGTGACGACACCGGGTCGGTCGCCCGGCCGGCGGATCCGTGGGAGCGGAAGCTGGGTTTTTACTGTCGGCGCGTGTCCCGGCACCGATGGCAGCGCGCCGCCACAGTGGTCCGTCAGGTGCCGGGGGTGATTAGACGCATAGTGCATGGGAGAAAGCACGGACGATGTGGGAAATTGCGCCCCGAATTGGGACCTCGTGCTGTGGGCACATGTGTATAACATACATTTCTTGGGCCCATTTGTTGCAATTTTAGGCTGAGGAGCATATTTAGGCGATACAAGAGCAATTAAATAATTCACTTGTCATGCATATGGATGCCTGTTGTCCAATAGGTCTATAAGCAATGTAATCCTGCATATATCGGCTAAACACCGAAAGAACAACACTCCCTTTCATTTTATTCTTTCATTTAAAATGACCCTTTTGCCCATTACCTCTACAGACCCTAACCACCGCTAAAAGTAACCGCCACCACTGCAGCGCCAATCCGCGGCCACAATGATGGGCGATCGTGGTTGGGCCGCAGACCGTGATCACAAACTACACATCCGAACACCATCATCACATCTCTCGGCGCCGCTCCTGATGACCTGTTGATGCCGGAGCGGGCGGCGCGCGGGGCACCTGGAGCTCTGATCACCCCCCGTACCGCGGTCCACTGAAAGGCTGATGGCACGGATGATTAACCCCCGCCACCGAGGGTGCCAGGCCGCTGGTATCGGGGGATGATGTGGCCGGAATACCACCGCAGCGGGCGGTAGGGACCGGTTGACCAGGGATTTGACCCCAGTTGCCGCCTAGCCGAGTGTTTGACTCGCTGAGATGAGACGCTGACAGAAGTGTCGCAATGTGGCTCTACGAGTTACCATACGCGTGCCGATGATCAAGGCTGCTACCTCGATCCTCAGGAAGGTCCAAGTTTTCGCGGATTAATGGGTCTTATCCCACAGAGGCACGTGAAAGGGAGATTCCGTCAGTAGCTTGTCAATCTGTCGATCTGACACCATTCCAAAGTGATCGATGCAATTAAACGGCGCTTCATATCCGCGCTCGGCGAGACGGACGCTGCTGCCGCCTGGTGGCGAGAGGAGGAAACGACAAATTCTGACCCTTCACTGACCTTACTCTTTGACCCCACTTGGCTTTATGCCAATTCGGAGAGACTGAAAAATCGTGGTTATTCGTCATGCTTGCAACAACAGACGCAGTCGGTAGCGATCCAATTTCGTTGTAAGAATGTCGTTCAGGATGTCAGTTCCAATGGTTGAATTGACTTTTTAAGGAAATCGGATCTGTATTCAGATATAGTTTTAGTGGATGTAACTACGTGTAAAATGCGAGCCCATGCGCATCAGACACCACCATTGCTTAGGAATGTCAGTGATGTGATGTCAGCACTGCATCGTGACGTCACTCGTCTGACGTACGTCATGCCGACGGACTCATGCCACCGTCACGGGTCGCACGTGAGATCTGAATTATCTGTCCGTCGGTGTCTCACCCCGGAGTTCTGTCCGGTCGCTCGCCGCTCGGTACTACCCCGGACTTTCCGCGCCCCGGCGGGGATACACTGGGCCGGTCCGTGTCGACAGGTGTGCTGTCTAGACGACGGCGGTCTCGTCATGCCGGACACAATCGTGACAGGATATCAGGATTGTTTCGGGGATGGTGAATGGAAACAGAGCGCTTGTTGTGGTGGAATAAGAGGAACTTAATGTGGCACATTAGAGGTTTTACATCTTATCTCTGTGTTCAAGGCGAGAGTTTTCACACCCACAGTCCACACAGGTGCTCAGAAGTGTTTTGTCTATCCGTGATGTGTTTAAATCGTCTTGCTGTGGATAAAAGACCTTTTACCAACAAATACACTTCTCCATTCAAACTATCGTAATTAAAATTGCATGAGGCAAAGGAGCTTATCATTTATTGCTCTACAGACAAGCTTAGTGTGCTTGCAGAGTGGAAGTTGACACACTTTTATATCCTAAAGTCTTGCATACACCATCATACATATTATATCTCTCGTCAGTTGAGCAGTGTTCACTTCATACATACAGCTCACACCTCATATTCTCTGTCAGTTGAGCAATGTTCAGCCAACAGCTGCTTGTATGCTCCTGGCTCGTCCTCTGACCGTGGTGATACTGTTCTGTGGCTGCACTGCAGTCTCCACCCATCGGAGCGCGTTCCTGCGCCGCCGGCGGCCGTCGGGCCATCTCACTGAACCGTCGCCGCCCCGCCCTAGCACCATCGACCCATCCTGACTCCAACCATGACCCGAGCCGGCCGGCCCATCACTTAGTCGCCGCCCGATTACCCGTAATTGGAGTGTAAGTCGGCGCAATTATCGCCTCACGTGCGCCAGTACCGTCTCTCCGCGGCGCAGCGCGGCGCGGCGCCGACAGGAATGCGCCGGGATAGCCGCTGTGCGCCGCGCCACGCCGCACGACGGCGAGCGGCGGCGCGGGGTGTCGAGAAGCGCCATCACCGGCTGCTGAAAGGTTGATGGGATGAATAGCCACCGGGAGGCTGTAATGGTGGAAGGGAGTAATCAGTTGTTGGTAGTAGGAAGGGGTTATTATGCACCGCGTGAAATTCCTGCGAAATGGCTCGTGAAAGTCTTGATAATTTGTCAGTAACCATACTGGCCTTTTCGGATGGCCTGACAAAATATAATGGCATTACTATAATTGTCAATCCTTGATATCGTTGCCACAGTCATATTACCTATGAGACTGCTATTGCCATATTTTGTTTTCTGAGCCCCACCTTTGTCACTTGCAAAACGATTTCGCCAAAAGAACACCACCTTTACTCTCGCTGGTAGCCAAATGACACCGGCTTAGCGCCGCACTATCGGTTTCGAAGTGCGCATTAAAATTCATCAACGGCTTGGCCGAGCGTCTCGCGAGAAATACCACCTCGTAAACGGTTCTAATCCAGCATTTATACTGGCGACACGGTCACAGCGGAGCGGGCGTGCCATTAGCGTCGGCCTAATTCCCTGTAAGGGGCGCACCCTCACCGGCCGGACCCTGCCCGCGCACGACTCCCACCACAGGTATGTGACTAGAGCGGAAGGACGCTCTCCTGCGCGTGCACGCTGCCGGGAGCTGCTGCATCCGGAGTGACACGCGACCCTGTGTGAACTGCCACCGCGCCGCTGCTGCCGACGCGGCCGGACGTCCCGGCGCGTGCGAACCGGCCGCCGAATTCGCGAGGAAGTGCGCCATTTGCCGCGCCGGCGTCTGGGCCGGCTTTAAAGGGCGCCGTGGGAGCGGCCGCGCGCGGTGAGAAAGTTACACGGAATGAATGAAATTTTCGGAAACGGTGCCCGTCCGGCCGCATCCGGCGGAGCGCCGGAACGGGCGTGACATATGGCCGAAATGGCCATCACCGCTGCAGGGCCGGCGGCAGTCACTGTCCGGCCATCACCGCGTGCGTCATTGTGGCCAGGGGCACAGCGCAGCTAACTGTACCCGGGGTGGCAACGGCCGCGGCGGCACTAGCTACACACAGGAACGGTCTCATCATGGGACGGAGCCCTCTATTGACTTCTAAAGGCGACAATTCATGTGTGACCAAAGTAGTGGACGGCTTGAGAGTCAAGCTGTGACGCTGCACCACATGCACCGGCTGTTGACATTCATACGAGACGCCATTGCATTCTGTAACAATGATCACGTACCGATGTGAAGTAGCGGGCGGGGACACCATGCATTGAACTCTCACAGGTGTCAAATGAAAAACATAGAGAGCTCCCAGCCCAGTCAGGTGGCAGCTGCATAGACACGAGAATGATATTGAAGCACTACTTTCAAGTTACTCAGAGAGCCATGACGACCGATCTCCCAACCATTTCCGTACAACAGGGGTCACAGACCACCTCAGTGACACCCTGACGTGGGTACGGTCACCAGAAGCGGGCGTCGCACGTGGACAGGACGTCAGGTGCACAACCAACAGGCTCACTCACCGCCGGCGGCGTGCACTGTGCCTCGTATCAGATCGCCGCGTTTGGTGGAACACGCGGCGTGTCGGCGAGGCGGAATGCTAATTGTTCAGCATTGCATCGCGTGCCGCTGTGGTAAGGCCTGTCGGAAATACTCAATCGCTGTGATGGTGTGCCACAGTGCCAGGGAGTGAGGTCACCGGTGCTGGGGTGAGGGGTTACATAGAGTTTGAACGTCTATGTTTAAGTCACGGGCTAGAGCGAAATTTAGAATATAAATGCAATTGCAACGCTGTTCTAGGAGTAAAACAGCTAGTAAGCTAGTAAAAAATAATCTAACGTGTGTCTTTCAATATGCGCAGCTGTTATGTAGCGTCTAAAAGATGAAATTCGGCCGTTAGCGGGCTCAGACACAATTTTGGATAGCATTTGAGGAAGAGCGCTAGCCGCTGCCCTTGGATTGCTCCCTTCAGTCGCCGCAGTCAGATTTGGTGAAAGGACTTTCAACCAACTGAAACCGTTGTTTTTGCCCTTCACCCGACACATGTCAAAAACTTTACCAACAATGAAAGAATCCGGAATGCACGCATGGAATACGACGGAGGCGTATCAGCCAGGCTGGTTCCCATAAATAGACTGATTTCAATCCACTGGTCTTGTAGAGTAGATATTTAGTAAACTATTGCGGTCAAGAATTCGTTTGATTTGTACGCTACTTTTAGGTTCATGTCAAGAAACATCCTATAATTACACACTGTAATAAATAAATTAACGCCGTGTAAATAAGCATTACCACCCGAAACTGCCAAAAACTATGATACCTACCCAAAAATTAGTTGCATGCGATACCCTTACTGTTTCGGCACCATTTACATGGAACTCGGAAACAGCCACATACCTAAAGTCTGTAATCTTACATCGTGTAGTTGTCAAGTTGGTGACATGCAAATTGTTCTCGTGGTCAAAGCGTGCGCCAAGTCATTTGTAGTTAACAACGATGCTATTTCAGGTGAAGACTCTAGATGAGAATAAGATAGAAACATGCCAAGGTGTAAAGAAAATGTCTCCTTGATGGCACCATGTGAGTCAAGAACTTCACCAAATTTTAGGATTAGTTGTATGGCTAAATTATAGGATATCATCAGTAAACTTTGGTATCAAAATAAGCTCTATGAAGTGCCAAGTGATATCCTGATCTGAAACAATGAGCAATGTTCCTTTTTCAAACACGATTGTCATTTTACCTTAAAGACACCATTGAGGCCAACTCTATGGACTTCAATGTGCGGTAGGTAGCAAAATAGTTATCAGACGCAATCATAACTTGTTGCTTCGCAACGAGGTCGGAAAGAACGAGGATTGTGTTGCGTTATCAATCAGTTGTGTTCGAGTGTGCAAAGCTGCATTGCTACAGCTGACTGTCACTGACAATTCTGTACCTATTCGTTAGGTTGAAGCTGCTTATGGAGTCAAAATGATAGAATAGCCAATAGCCACCCTTCCTTCAGGTGTTCCTTCCTTCATCTATTGACAGACATGATTGAAACTGCTCCCTTCTGTGCGCCAAGTGCACACAATCATGTTCTTGTCACTTCGCGATATATGGACACCATGACTAAAAAGCCAAACTGCTTCCGATTCTGAGGGTCAACAATCTCTATCGCTCCTCGTCCGTCGTCCCCTCCTTGCTGGTTTTCCGGCTGGCTGCGCCTCCCATGACTGCCTAGCTCCTCTGTGAGAACCGTAGAGCATCTCCGAGTCAGCGGCCGGCCCGCAGGACAGGAAGTGCCAGGGGCAGTGCGCCGCTGCCGGACACAAGTCAACAATCTGTCGGCGATGTGCACACACCGTGTCCGCTCCGATCGGGGCACCTCCGCTCGCGCTGGAGCCGGCCGCTGATTGGCGGAGCCGGCTGACCTCCGGTAGCGCGTGCAGCTGCTGATTGGACGGGCGGCGGCGGCGGTCGGCCGCACTTGCTCGTCGTCGGTCGGGGACGGAGGTCTGTGACAGTGTCGCGTGAGAGAGACGAGGACATAGTGGGTCGACGAGACGATTTTATACAGCATCGGTGTGGTTGAGTAGTGTCAAGCAGTAGCCTGACATTGCATCGAAAGGAAAACCCAGCGGAGAGACGAATTCTGTTTGAGTTGCTGGGGGACTGTGATCGCGTGTTTTCTCACTCGCGACCGGTTCAGCTCCGTGAAGAGATCATGACCGATCTCGACTCTTCAGGTCCAGTCATCTGGCCCAAGTGGTGCTACTCAAGTAAGTTGTGATTTCACTGCTCAGGACGGGAGTTTGAACGGCTCGGGTTCCTGGCCATGATGAGAGCTGATTAAACATGTTCGGTGTGACTTGCCGCTGCTGGATGATATGGAGGGTTATCATGTTTTGGCAACTGTTTGCTGAGAAATGCATCTGTTTTTCTTATATCTGTCATAGAACTATCTATTATGTTTCCAAAGTATGGCTCATTATGCATCGACGGATTAGAGGAATCATTCCGTTCTTGTGACTTATGGCCAAAGAAAAATGCAATTTCATTGGAGTCCCTTTGATTACGTTGTTCTCAACTGAAAAACATTGGTGGCATTTGTAATCGCTTATTTCGTGAGCATATAGTCCTTACTTTTACAGCACAGTAGCATAAAATGATTGCATACTTAATTAATGACACTATAATAAGTTTTGTGTTGTATGTCGACATAAGCCATTATCTAGGATAATGCATTCCATTCCTTCAGTGTTATCCCATAAAAAGAAGGTTCGCAGGATAGGGTGCTGTTAAGTCGTTCACTTTACCTCTGGGATTTACCTGTTCAAGGAATGTAGCACTGTCGGGACCGAAAACTTCTTAAGTAGCCGATACGCTTTCCTCAGAGAAGGAGGAAGACACCCAAACCCAGTTTGAAATCAATCGTTACATGACAGAGTACATTTCACTTTAACACTGACAAATGCCTGTAGGTATTAGACGCAATATTTTACCTTATATTCATAATGATATAAACATCGTGCAATAGTCTAGAACGCTCATTTAATCCACGTGCTCGCTGTCGGGTATTGCTAATGCAGATGTCAATACAATGCAACAATTGACGCAATAACTTATAAATCAAGTCAACATTTGTATGACTGGTGTTGCACAGGACAACGCGTTCCAATACCAGTAAGCTCGTCACGAAACTTGTTTTCCTCACTTCGCAGGTGTCCCCGCGCCACATCTATCCGATAATGCATTCCATATCGCAATGTTCCATTGTCCCATTAGTTTCGTCATAGTACCGCAATAACCTGGCCGGAAAACGACAGCACACGATTGTTTACAATTGAATGATGATCACTGTCAGCCGCTGCGACTATACACTTTTCCGACATACTTTCATCTGATCTGCAAAATACGGACAAAGTAGAAGGTGGACCCATCCTCGTTGGTCGAACAACTTGAATTCACCCTTTCTATGGACGGCACATTCAAACAACTTAATGTCATTCCAACGTAGATGTTGATTCTAAAATTAACGCTACAGAGTTCACTTTATCGCCACGCCATAGCTAAAGCAAAGATCATCGATAGTAGTGCTGCAAACGCGCCTAACAATCAAACAGGTACCGCTGATCGATGCTCTACTGACTGGCACCGGTCGAGCCCCCACGGTTCATCCAAATTTCAGTGACCACCGCGCTCAATAAGCCCCAAACGAGGTCGGTGGAAGCCGCAATCAATTCGTCTGTATTGTTTGGAGGGCTCGATAGATGCCACTGGGGTGATCGGCGGGCGACTGACCGCCAGCAAAGATCACGTCAAGATCAATACTGTCATAGTTGGTCACGAATAGATGTCTGGCCGCTAACGTTGCTGCAAGTGGATGTAAAACAGGGCTCTGAGGTCATGGGGCTTCTTTCTCCAGCGTTGATAACGTTTTTATTTCGTTTCAAATCGGACAAAAGCAATAGAGGTAACCTCACAACTAGGAAGATAAACTCCACTTAGATTCACTGGAATAAGTTACGCAATGCCGTCAGTGCATCCCTATTCTCACTAAAAAAAAAAAAATATTTTTGGTTCACGTCCCTTGTTGTCCTCCATGGTGACAGTGCTGAGTGGAGCCCAGACCGGCACTAACACGGCCCGCGCCGCGTGCAGGGACGCTCGTGCTGCGAACGGGACGGCCGAACACCGGCTTCTGAAAACCGGGCGCCGCCGAGCCATTCTGGGCCGAAATAGACATCTGGGCGATCAGCACCGCCGTCACGCCATGTTTGAGCGCCCCTGTCGAGCTGGCAGACTGTCAGCACGACACGCTGTCGTCTGTCAGAGTGACATGCTGTCAGCACGACAAACTGTCAGAGTGACATGCTGTCAGTCCGACAAAATGCCTAACTGATCAACTGGCTGCTTGGTTGAATATTAGGGGAAGGTGGGGTAAGACGGACCAGCTAAGGTTTGAGGCCGCATATCTTGCTACACTGCTCTCGTAATTCATATTATTTATAGTCTTCGGAATGCTCAATCCTTCCTCTGTTGATATGTGTAAAGACTAAATTTCAAATTAAAGACATCTAGGTGGTGGATGCTCTTAAAGAGGGACATGTCAAAAACTCAGACAAGAAAAAACGTGGGGTAAGACGGACCACCCAGCAGTGCCTGCTATCCGTTCATGTGTGTTACACTTCTGCTCTGTACTCTTGTAAGAAAAAGTAACCAGAATAGTAAAATAACAAAATGAGCCTTTATTCTTTACTCATGTGTGATGGAAGTGCAGTTAAAAGCTGGGAACATGTGTGTTGATTGTCGTTTGGCATGAATGCATGCTAGCTTAGCACTTGCATGCATGGCTCACATGCAACAAAGACTCCTTCCTGAAAAATTAGCTTACTTAAACTTGGGTCAATGTTTTGGAAAAGAACTTTCCATATGCAGGGTACAATAGACCACCACAGGGTAAGATGAACCACAGTGGTCCGTCTTGCCCCAAATCTAAATTCTGTCATTATCATGACGTATATGTCAAATAGCCCAACATTGCAAAACCTTGCCTTTCCTAAGTGTGACTATAACTAAGTTTATAACTTTGTTCTTCACAGTTAAGTGCAAAATAGAAACTTATCATGCAAGAAAGGCGTCGTAATTGAATCACCCGTAGACCTCTTATATTAGATCGGTTTGACGAAAAACAACATTTTTCTCAATAACTCAAAAGCTATGCATCCTAGCAGCATGAGCTCAAGGTGGCCATTGTTACGAAGGAAAACAAACACAGTGAGTGCATAATGCAGTAGATACCAGCAGCGGTTCAGCCGGGAGGGCTGGTGGTCCGTCTTGCCCCGCTGGGCCGTCTTACCCCACCTTCCCCTATATAGAATTACTATTGGGTCGCCGCGCCGACACTTCGCCAGATGTTATTGATCTCTGGCGGCTACTGCATTCGATCATTTCATAAAAATTGCAGTCATTCCATGACAATTATCATATCATTGCGAACATAATGCTAGAAGTACAAATCATGTCTTCGCAACTGCTGTGATAATTCAATGCTCATTTTGACAAATGGTAACGTTATCCATCACAGAATAGGCCAAACGCTCTCCATTATTGACTTAAACTCTCAACCGCACAATCGGCTGGGTTATAAGTGACCTTGTGGAGAAGCGGCAAGAGGATCCGTTGGCGACCTGCCTACTCGATAGGAGAAGGGGCCGGCGGGTCTCCACGAAAACACGCCGAGCCTGATGGCCATCGGCGAGTGGCTGTCGTTTTTATGCCGGCAGCCTGTTGACCTTGCGTTCACTGTTGTCCACCTGCACGGATGAGCACGCGCCAACCGAGCGACCAGCCGACCGGCGAGCGACCGGCAGGCAACGGCAGGCATCGCTAGCAGTGCAGGAAGGCAACGGTGCAAGATATAGAGAACTGCTGTGGCAACTACACAGTGGCAGAAGCTATAAATCGGTGCCGAAGCACTCACCGCAGAGCTAATGTGTAGGACGTGGGAAGGCGACTCTGCTATTATCAAATGATAAATACGCAATGACGTACCACTTTGAATGAGCCGTGAGCTCGTCTGCTAGTTGCTATTCTGGGCGACGTTAATGCAGCTGGTGGAGATCTGATGAAGCGACAGCTGCTGCTGCTCCGGTCACTGGCAGCTGGTCCGGTCACTGGCTGACAGCAGCTGGCGTTAGCTGCAGTGTCGCCAGCTGCAGTGTCCCCAGCTGCGGTGTCACCAGCTGCGGTGTCACCAGCTGTAGTGTCGCCAGGTCCTCCGCCGTCTGTGGTCCGGCTCCGAGAACTGACCGCGTGGCTGGCATCTCTGCACGTCCCCTTGACATGAATCTGATAGACGCGCGGCCCCAGCGGCCCGGAGCACGCTGCAGACCCGCATTCTGCCGTCTAAAAATCGACAAGATCCTGACGGTGGCTGCTGTGGCGATCGTGGGCGGCCGGAGGGAGGGGGTGGAGGGGCGGGGGCGGCCTTGGATGACCGCCGGTCGTGACTGCACCCGCTGACGACGGCAAACGACCACCACTTTCCAGCTCGGCGGCGCCCACGGGAGCCGGCACCGCGCGCGACAACGGCCTCACCTTGAGCGGCCGGCGACGGGCCAGCTCGGCGCCGATTCTGTCCCAGATAACCTTTCCTGCAACCGGTCTGCCTGGGCGCCCCCTCCCTGTCGGCCGACTGCCCCCGTCCAACCGCATTCTCCGTGCAAAGCAGGCTAAACGCTGCGCGTTTTTGCTGCTGATTGCAAGCCGATATCGGGGAAAGCTCCTGGTCGATGGCGCTGCAGGTCACGATGAGCGGCGACTGACTCGGCAACTGTCCTGGCACGCCGCCGCGAACAGTGGCGCGCTGCGGCGTGACCAGGCGCGCTGGCGGCGAATGCGCCACTTCTGTATCGCGTGAGTAACGACCGAGATGCGATCTACCGCCCGGAATCTCCGTAAATGGCACCACATGCTAATTCTGCGGGCGAACGCCTGAGTGCGCGGTCCGTCCCAAACCTCGGCTCCGCTGCTTGTCACACGCAGTGTCGCTTGCGTCACCAGAGACGCTGCACCTCGGCCGTCGCTCTGACCTGCATGCTGCTCTGCTCAGCCCAGGTGACGGTCGGAGTGGCGGACAGAGGTCACTCTGACCAACACGCTTCATTATGCACCCGGTCAGTGACGCATATCGGAGACGCGCCGAGGTTCTTCCGCCGGTGACCTCCGGTGACCGACGCCGGCGAGAGTCACCGAGCGTCGTCCCGCCCCTGTGCACTGAGGCGCGCTGTGCAGCCAGGCGGCGCCGTACACAGGCCAGGTGACGTCACGGGTGACCTCGCGACCCTCTGCATACTTGCACGGCCCCGGCCGGGCGCGCGGGTCGCCGTGCCGACAGCGGGTCCGCCTCCGACCACCACCGGGCACCACCGAGGCGCGACCACAGGAAGGTGCGGGTATCGTCTGTCCCTCTCCGTCGTTCGCCGTGGTGAGCTGAGGAGGAGACTGGACTGTTGGTGCTGGCATTCTTGTGGTTTGGTCGGGTATCAGTTTTGCGTTCCGCGGTGGCGCGTCCGGCTGCTACCGCCGAGGAAAGGGGCCAGGGGAGGAGAAGGCCGGGAGGAGAGACCACGGACCAGTAATAGGAGAACAGAGACAAAAGTTGGTTACCCAAATGTCAAGGACTCGAAACTGAGTGTCAAAGTTGAGCCCGAACCTGTGCCAGATGCCAACACCAGAGACCAGCAACGCTCAACGTGGAGCTCAGAAGACAGAAACCAAAGAAACGAGACCCGAGACGGGAGACCACCCGAAAGTGCGTTCTCCCGCTGCGTCCCGCTGACCTACGCATGCGCATTTTGTTAATCACCGGGCTAAATCATATCTTCTGTTTACTTGTCATCCAATTAGTGAAGAAAGCACCCCACCCATTATGCTAAGTCATGCACAGACTGCCCATGGTAATTACGCTCGGGCTGGTCGGCTGGCCGGACCCGCCCATCTCGAATGTGGACCACACCTCGGCCGGCGTTACTCAGGGTCCGCGCGGCGGCCCACCGACCTCGGCTGACCCCGATTGCTGCTCTGACCGGCCGCCAGGGGGCGCCTCTGCGGCCGGCTGACCGCTGCACTGCACCTGCGCTGAGCTGGGCCGGTCAACATCTCAACGGCCAGCACCAGCGTCAGGTCAATGCAAACACTGGACTGAGTGGCTGCGCGCGGCTCCAGGTGGACTCACCCGCAGTCCCGCAGCTTCAATGTTGCAGGCCGAACCGTGGAGGCTCCGGTCACCCTCAGTACTCCTCGATAAGATCGGATCAGACTGGCCGTCTGCCGATCACCGAACCGGCCTTGGTGGTAGTCCATCGCACGGACAGATCACTGCGTCTCAGAGGACCGCGAGCTCACCATCGCCCCACCTCGACTGCGCAGTTTGATGCTCATAGATCGACGCACAAGTAACAACGTAGTGGGAGATTTGGTAGTCACTGCTGCGAAACAGTTATGCAACCCACCTCTCTGTCTCCACTGCTGAAGGCACTGCAATGCTCCCGATCGCTCAGAGCTCACCTCGAGGTTCCCGAGTGTCTCTTTAGTCTCTCTAGACTTTCGGGTCTGATTCGAGTCCGGCGCGGTCTTGTTCGTTTCTCCCCAGGTGGTGGCACGACGGCCGTTATCAGCATGATGTGGAGTTCGTCTGACGGAGTGGTGGGGCAGGAGGGGTGCGATGAAGGCGCGATGAGCTCACTGCCGATGACGCCTGATGACGGTTGAGTGATGACGGCTCACCGTTGACAGGCCAGTGGGCGGTCATCTATCCGCGGCGGCGGCAGCGGCAGCAGCGGCCTCCGCCGTTCGCCGAATCTCCACTCCCATCGCATGCAGTTATGGCACGGGGTCAGACGGCTTTGAGATGAGCGGATAACAGCTCGAGTGAGTGGGAGGGGCGCCGGGGAGGGGCGCCTCCACTCCGAGTGGTCAGATTGGGGCGGAGGAGCCGGGGGAGGAGGATCTTACCATCCGGCAGGTGCGCAAATGTGGCTCAGGATTAGCGACTGTTGGTGACCTCCAAGCGCAGCGGGATGACGGGGTTCACTCGGCCGGCTGGCTGGAGCTCGTGTGGTGACATCTGCCGGTCTCTGCGACAAACCGACCACCTGCACAGCCCGGATCCACCATCACCGATCTCGTGGACAGGTGGAGAGGTGGACAGGACATGTGGACAGTCGGGGAGCTAACGGGCCGTTCTGCAGAGTAGCCGGCTCAGCGGTCGCCCGGGGCTGAACCTGATGTCGACACGTGTTCGAGCACACTCCGGGGTGAATCAATTAGACGCGCTGATTGGCTTCTGCAGAGGCCATGAGACGCGAGCTCCGAGCCCACCGGAAAGCTTTATAGGTTCTTACAGTCAGTGCCAGGTGCTTGGGTGTCATTTCCCGATCGCTTAATGCTTTGTTTTGCATTCGCTCGTAAAGAGCCATTAATGAGCCGCGCTTCTGCAACCGTTTCGCCCGAGGCATTAGCAGTCGTGACTTTTTACAAGTGCTTGAGAGTTTCATCAGTCCTATCTTTTGCTCTGGTCATTATTTATTTCACTTATCGTTTGGTCATCACTATGTAACATTTCTATTATCGGTTTCCTTCAAAGAATAGCCCCATATGTCAATCGTCCAGACATTTTTTTTTTCAAAGATAACCTCTCTGTTCACGATCCTCGAATTCCTTCGAACCCGGTCGGTCCCTTTTCCCGATCTGACCTCTGCCATGATTGAGCTCTCGTCCGCCCGGTGACAGCGGCTGTCGCCATTCTGACCGATCCGGGACCGCCACTGACAGGATGTCACGTCCGCTGGTCCCGCGCTCCTCCCTGAATACCGACCCAGCCAGAATATTAGGACATCTGGCCGCGTCCCGATCTCGATCAGCCGCCGGTCGGTCGGCGCACCGCCAGCCGCGTACGCCGTCCGTATTTGGAGGTGGCCGCTGACACGGGCCGCCGTTCGGGGTCATGACACGGTCTGTGGTCGCTGATTTCAGATGCGCAGACCGACTCTGTGGAGCTGCCGTCGGGCCTCAGTCTCACGCCGGCCGTCAAACAGCGCCGCAGGAAGAGGACCCCGGACCGCGCCGGCGAGCTGGTCAAGCGCGAGACGGCCACGCCCGACCGCAGTCCCAGCGGCTCTCCGCGCTCGCTGGCGTCGCAGCGCTCCTCCTCGGAGCGTCACAGCCCGGCCACGCCGGCGTCGATGGCGTCGGTGGCGGCGACCCCCGTCACCAGCCAGCCGGGCGTCGGTCCGCCGCAGCCGCCCAGAAACTACAGCGACTTCATGCGCAGCCTGGCCGCCAAGTACAACAACAACAACAGCAGCACACACAATGAGTGAGTAATCGACCGTCAAAACTGATGGCCCCGCGAACAATTTGTTCCGCCTGTGCAGTTTCAGTGTCTAGAGATCAGGGATGTGCGATAACGTTTCCAAAACTGGTTCTGTGGGCTCTGTTTTCGTTGTTGTTTCTAGTCCAGTCGCAGCTAATGCTGCTCTGACGGTCGCGTCACCTGCACCGTTTTCGATATCAACTCCGGTGATTAAGCCACAGTCAAGGACATCAACATTCGAGCCGTGTAGCAGGTCTCCCCAGGAGCCAGGATCAGGTCAGGGATGACCAAACCGGCTGTCAGACAACAGACGGCTACCGTGGACTGTGGCTGCTGTAACCGCTCCGTAACGACGACCGACGGCCGTCGACGGGCCGTCGGTCCCGTGCGACTTCCCACCGCCCGTCACAGAGTAGCTCGGCCAGAACGGCGCTACCAGCGGCTCTCTCTCTCTCTCCGGGCGGGGTGTGCGTGGTATCGTGGTACCGTGCAGCTGTGAGCACGGTAATGACGGCCAATGGGGAGCCGCATAGCCCTGAACCGGGCCACGGCACCGTCAGACCGACAGCCGGTGGACGCGCTGGTGTCCGCGGGTCGGCAGAACGAGGCGGCTTCCCGGGAACTATGTCAGTAGGTGTACCGATTTATGTTGGTCGTGTCAACTGTGACTCGGATCAGTGGCAGTGCCATCTGCTCACACGGTCCAAGACCCGGTTCAGTAACGGGCGTGGAAAACCTCGCCTTGTTTTTGTGGCTAGAAGTGCGATCTATCAGACGGGGAGCGGCACCAGATGTGGTCTGTTCCCGATTCCGTGTCATGTGGAACAGTCCCAACTTACGCGTGCCTGCTCAGGCATGGACGACCCATTCAAATCACCACCTCTCCAAATTAAGGCTGTAAACATTGCGTGAGCACTCCGCCTCGATCGCATAGGTCTCCGACAAAAACTCAACGGGCTCGCCGGGTGACATCTAATTTGGATTCCTATGACCCTATTTTCACACTCCTGATAAACATCTTCAAGCGGGTCCCGTTCTGGCTGATTGGCTCCACGCGGCCGCTCAAAGGTCAGCCAGGTCACCGACGCCGTGCACGGGCCATTCGACAATTACCACCGGCGGCCGGCCACCAATTACGGGCGCGAAATCCTCCGCCGGCCGGCGCCTGCGCCAGGTCAGAGGTCAGCCCGGCCGAGACACTGCTACGTGACCGGACCGACACGATTCGGTAGTCCCGTGATGGACACTCACTGTGCGTACAATTGTTCTCTTGAAAACGGCACCACGCCGACAATGGGCTGCGGGTAAAAGCGGCACGCTCCGCTTTTTGTCGCTCGGTGGAACCGTTTCACGGGTGACGCACGACCTTGGCGGTGCATGAGATCGCGGCGGCGAACGAGGCGCAAAAGTGCGGCTACCGAATAATGCGTGATACTCGAGTTCGTGCGCTCAATCGACGTCGGGAATGATCACAACAGCCGTCACAAACACATACACATGAGCCGCGGACGAGATCGATGCTCAATCGGAGTTTATCGGTCCGAGCGCGGCACTCGATCCGCCGGTCGGCGCTGAGGCGCGGCTCGCTCGTCAGGCGCGGTCGGCATCGATCTCAGCCAGCCGTATCGAGTTGAAGGTTAGCTGCCGCCCCCGGCCGACCCGGCCACCGCTATCGCATCCAACTGGACACCGGGCGCCCCTGCGATAGCCCGTACCTACACTTGCTTGGCTGGCGATGACCCTGACCGTGGCTGACCACCCGTCCGGAGCACCGGGGCCACTTCCCGAACCTGAGCGCAGCTCTGAGCTGGCCTCGACGGGTCCGAGGGAGAGGGGCGGTGCCACCACCGGGTGCCTGTGAGATGTTATAGCCACGTGATGGCTCTTATGAGGGATTCTTGTTGCTAGTGGAAAAGTTGTTGAATTCGTTAAAGTAAATGTTGCAAGATCAACAAATGCCAAGCGAATTGTGATTCTAAATTCGACACCCATTAGTTATGTCAGGTCATGAAACACAGCTACTCAGCATTGAACACATTTCCCTTATGATAGGCCTAGAGAACAGGACATCACAAATTCAGCTACCTCACATCAGACACAACATATTCGGCTCAATAATGCACGCCTGACTCCACCAGCTGCTCCTCGGTACCGTGGGTGGGTAAGACGACACCTGTAGCAGGCGCCTCCAGACACCCCTTGGCGAAGGACATACATGTCGTCAGTCGGTGCGATCAGCGCCTGATGCCAATCTCGTGTCAAGGTGACAACTGACAGAGCCCATTCAGCGACGCCGGGATGTGCTGGGTGACCCCTGCCAGCCTTGATGGGTGCAGAAATATCCGGCCGAGGTCACATCTGAATCCGTTCAGGATAGACTTCCTGTCCCATTCATTTATAAACTTAGTTGTAAGTCCGTCAGCTTCACGTATGCGTGCAATGTGCATTCTTTTATTGTCCCAGCCTTTCAATTCAATCTCAGGTCATTTCATTGACAGTTTAGTCAAATCCACGTGTCATATCTATCGGGTCATCTCGCTCTCCAGGCGTCTTCTCTTCCCTTCTTCCCATGCAGTCTACACGCGGTCAGCGCCGCCATTCCTGACGGTGCGCTCCGTTTGTCTTCCCGCTCTCTGTCCCGACCTGCCCGGTCTGCCTCGGTCTCTTGGCGTCCATTTCGCTGACCCTCGGGCCTTTCTCGGGCTGTTTGCTCGGGTGACATTCGAAAAATGCCGTCCGCTGCCCGAGCCAGCCGCTCATTCGGGCCGATCGGGCGGTGATACGTCTGCGGGGACCGACAGGTGGACGCTGGGAGGGCTGGAGGACCGCGGATGAGGACCATCGGAGGACTGTGAGAGGACAGAAGGACCACGCGGACCCGCCCCACTGCGCACGCTCTGGCCTCTGACCGACCACGTGGAACGTAAATGGTTCTACGGGCAGTGGTCATTTCGGCTAACTATGGGCCCATGGAATGTCCTAGGAGGCGACGTAACGGTCCTGCCCTGTCAGGTGGACAGGACAGTGCTGTATGTCACTGAAGAACGAGACAATACTGCACGGTAAATGTCGCCATTTAGCTCCTTCTTATGGTCGAGGTAAAGCATCGTGGCTATCTAGGGCATGCTGCCTCTATCAATGAAACACCCCATTAGGGATTGGAGCTTGATATTGAGGTCTTACCCGTTCATTTGAAATAAAAACGACTTACTCAACTCCATCGCTACCGTCCCTGTCAATATGAATGGCGGATGACCTCTGTCCTACAATTCTGACGCAAGCTTTGCTCGCACCACCCACGTATTGGCTGCCTACCGCCGCATGCGTCACCTCTCCGCGGCTGCGCCCGCACAGTGAGACGGCACTTTGGGGCCGGCGCTGACGGCTGACGTAGGAGAGCCTCTGTTGACTGTTCACACAAGGCGCCGCCGGTGTGCGACCACGCGGGGTGTCTGTCAGCCGCTGTGGGCGGCCATAGTGGGGTCATAAGGGCAAGCACGGATACGGTGAGGTCAAGCTGGTGAGGAGAAATTCTGTGAGATGTGAGAGGTGGACTGCACAGATCTTGGGCAAGTCTCGGCAGATCTTGGGCAGTCAGAAGCAGTCAGAAACAGATAAATGCTTGGGCCTTGGTCAATGGGACCAATGATGCAGGTGAAAAAGCATAGTAGGTAGCCACACTGTTGACAATTTATGTTACTGAGAAATCACTACGGAGCTATATTGTTTTGCTTAGTGATCGTATATCACGGAGACGGAGTGACTTATTTTCGTAAATGGGCGTATCTATGACACTGGGCAGACCTGCACGGTCACTCGTGATCCTCATTATCCTGCACGTACTTACCAGCCGAGTTGGCGGGAGGTCCGACCCGAGTCCGGCGCTGTACAAACGGAGCCGCAGCTCCCCGGGAGCTCCATGGGAGCGGCAGCCAACACCGGGAGCGGCTGACGTGCCACCGCCAAGCTCAGCCGCCTCATTTCGTATGGATGAAGTTTTTCCGGCGGCGTCCACCGCTGGTTTAGGCTGCGTGAAATGGCGCCGGTGTGCGCTCCTGAGTGCGTGACCCCGCGACCTTTTTAGCATACAATCGGCTTCTTGATTTTCCGGGAGCGACCAGCCGGGCCGTGGAGGCTCATTACAGACGGGCGGAGAAGAAATGGAGGAGTCGGGGCTGGCCGATGCTGATGAGGTGATCACTGATCAGTTTCAGCCGGCTGAGAAAAGAGGAGAGTGCCTCTTCCGGCAACAGATGCGTGAGAACGCAGCCTCTTGGGGCGCCCTGCTGACCCGTGTTGATTTTGTGTGAAAGCCTAGCTGGCCGACAGGCGCCGGGGCAAATATTGACTGGCACTGAAACAGACTTCGGAGGTTCGTTCCCAGTGTGGTCTGTTGACTCACTGGGTCTGGGTTGGGTCGTATATTTCGGTCGCTCTGATGCGTCTAGAAGAGGTGTCCCGCGGCGGCGGTCACGACTAGGCTGACTGTAATGAGCTGACCTCCTGCCTGGCCGGCCGGCCCGTACGGCACGTGCAGTCGTGGCCGCCAATGACCTGACCCGGCACGCGCACCGCTTCATTACCGGCCGCGTATCGACAACGGATGGACGACTTGACGGGCGCCGGCATCCATAAACACAGCGTGCCGCGTGGGCAGAGGTCGGAGGAGGCGGGCAGAGCGGTGGGGTGGCGCTGATTTACGTGCTGGATGGGAATGAGCCGCTTCTGTTCTCGGCTCTGTGTGTGTGTATTGGGTCGATCGGCGGAGGGGCCATACATCAGAGGGCGCTCCCGCTGCGAGAGCCGGCCGCCCATCCCGCAGTCGGATCACCGCGTGATGACTGGCCGTATCGGCCGCTCCACATGTGTTTTACTGATCGCAGGCGCCTCCTACGCTCTACAGTGGTGCTGACCGTGTGTCTGTCTGTCTGTCTGCAGGTACTTTTCCGGCCAGCAGAACGGCCTGCTGCGCGGCTTCGACTACAGCCGGTACGGCCTGAAGCCGGGCCACACGCCGCTGCTGCCGGCCGGCTCTCCCAAGGAGGAAAAGAAGGAGGAGCCGGTGACGGCGGCCAACCCGCTGCTGGCCATGCACCCGCACCTGGCGGCGCTCTCGGGCCTGCCGATGCTGGACATGCTGTCGATGGTGCGGCCCGGCCTGACGCCGGCCGACTACCTGGCCAACTCGCAGGCCGCCGTGGCCGCCGCCGCCGCCGCGCCCACCGCGCCGGCCGGCAAGCGACCGGCCGAGGGCGCGCCGCTCGACCTGTCCAATATGAAGCGACCTCGTCTGGACAAGGCCGGCTTCAAGGAGCTATTTGGTCTGAAGGAGGAGGAGCCGCGCGCCGGCAGCGCCTCGCCGCGGCCGACCGCCGAACTGGCGGCCGCCCTGCACGGCTCGGCGTGCACTCAGAAGCCGTGCTCGACCGAGGCCGAGGCCGTGGCCGCCTGGGACGTGGACCAGGTGTGCGCCTTCGTCCGCTCGGTGGACGTCTGCGCCGAGTATGCTGAGGTGAGTTCGACTCCTCTCCTCTCCTCTCTTTCTTTTCTCTCATTCTGACCGAGACAAATTGACGAGCCCGTCCTCTTAACAGCCGACAATCACTCTCTGAGGGTACCGGCGACGTACCCGCCGACCGGCGCGTGTGTGAAGGAATGTTGCCGGCGACAGAGCCGAGACACGGGCCTGTCGTCGAGGTTTTGTCCCGAGCCGGGCTAACCACAGGCTGTTCCGCGTCACGTGAGGTTAACAACGGTCTTTGGCCGAGATGGTCACGGGCTGACCGGTCCGACATTGTCTTCGGCCCGCGAGATGACCACTAACGGCGCTAGAGCAGGACCCTTTGTCACCGGGCCAGCGCGCCCAATTTATACTGCCCGGCAGCGGCTCTTTAATTAGTTCTCCTCCTCGATTTAATGGAGGTTTTTCTGGCGTCTTAACCTGGCCGCGCTGACCTCTGATAATGGAGCCGGGCGTGCTGGTCATCAGAAGGCGATCGCCGACGGTGGAAATGGCCAGATTTGGGCCGGTTTTTCACTCGTCCGGGGTCTGCTCCGCTCGCCGACCACATGTTCCGCTCGTCCACCCATCGGTGACCTCTCGGACAGGGGCAGGAAAACTGGGCCTCGCTGCCAGGGCACGGACAGGTGACTGGCAGCCAGTATTTGATACTCGGCCACGGCTCGAGCGGACTGGTCAGTGAAGCCGCTAACGAGGAACCCGTGCGGCGGGATGGGGTGCCGGTCAGAGATCTCGTGCCACGCGTCTGTAGCTCCCGCGGAGGCCACGAGGCTGCCCCTCACGGTTCGTGCAGCACGAGATCCAGTTATTAAAGGCCATTTTTCATCAGTCGCCCCATGGATCCAGCGGCCATTATCCCTTGAGCCGGCGTCATATTTGGCCTAACGACCGGCCGACAACAATGATAACCAGTACCCCCGACCCCGTGGAATATTTCTGGGGCTGACCCGCGCCGACCCTCCGCGGGCCCGGTATCCTTTCAAGTGGCGCCCGGCAGCGGGGCCCTGTGGGCGGCGGTCGGAGAGAGTGCGGAGGGGGAGAGAGGGTGGAGGAGCCGCCGCCGGGTGTTATCTGTACGGAGAGGCGAGCCCGGGCCGGTAGCCAGCGGTCAGACATGCCTGCCGTGTCAGAGGTCAGGTGAGGCGCCCGGCCGGCCCGGCCGCGGGCCGCGGGCCGCCGTCAAGGGTCGTAAATGACCAGCGCGAGATGAGGACCAGCCCTTCGGGCACCCAGAGGCCGGCCGCCCCCGGAGGTGCACGGACGCACCTCTTTGTTTACGCAGCTCTGGGGATTAATTGGCTGGCAAAAGGTCAGACCAATTGGAAGGAGAGCTACAAATTACCAGAGACCGAGTGATGATGGATCGTGTTTGTTTAGCTGATGGATGGTCAGTGGACGGTCCGAGCGGAGCCCTGTCATCCGGCCGGGCCGCCGCGGCTGGACACGGGACGTGTGCCGCGGCGCTCTGGACCCTCCCTCCCTCCACCGTCCGCCGGCCGTCGGCTGTCCGTCACCCGTCTCTCGCCAGTCGTCCTATAGCGGTCCATAGCGTCCGCCGTACGTCGGCTGTCCACTGGTAATTACAGGCTGCCTCGGCGCCGACACGGACGTCAAAAGAAGCGCTATCCGGGGTGTAGCCGGCCACGTCTCTGGCTTCCAGCGGGCGGCCGAGATGAGCCGCTCGCCGGCGGCGGGCGTCGTTAAAACCGGGCACATTCCGAGCACTGGCCAACTGCTCACAATGGCGCTCATTTTCGCCGACCTCGCGTGACCTCATCCCGGGCGGCAGGAGCGGCGCCCCGCCCCTGGCCACCGCGCCGCGCCGCCCCTGGCCACCGCGCCGCGCTGCCCCGGAGCCGCCCACCGGGAGACACTGGAGCCGCCCTCCAGGAGCCGCCGGAGCCACATCGGTCATGCGGCCCGCGCCGATCGGCCGCCGCCGGTCGCTGCCGTGACCCCGACATGTGTTTAGGCCGAGTCCATCTGGCTACTTGGGGAAACAAAGTGGAATCAAATACAGATCAAATTCGGAGCCTATGAGAGGCGCGTCATGCCTCGGTAATACCGTATCAGAGTTATGGTGATACAGACGGATGGCTGTGTTTATTGTAATACAGCGTGCGATCCTGGGCTAACCTTGTGGCACTAATGTAGTGATATTTACATCAAATCACTGTAATGCGCTTGTTATAGATACTTACCCACTGCATGGCTGGACAGTCAGATATTGTCCCAAATGCAGTCGGGACCAGGTCAGGGTCGGGCCGAGCCGCTCCCGCTGCGCGTTGTCTGCACTTGTCGGCTCCAATTAGAGTCTACATCATTAATCCGTGCAGAGCACCGCCCCAGTGCGTTGGGTGGTCGTTTTTACACGAGGATCTGACTTTCACATGTCGCACACGCCCTGGCTAACCTTCCCTTGTGTAATTCGATCTCCCGGATCTGAAAATACTCAAAAGTAGGTACGGCTATTTCTGGAAATGCTGCTGCGGCAGAACCTGGTTACTGCTGCAGCTGGTTAGGTGGCTAGCAACAGGAGTTTTATCAGCGTCGTTTGATCCCAGCAACTCCATTGAAGACGAAGTTTTTGGAGATTTAGGTACGCTTGCACAGTGCACAGTGATCTTGCTCACGGTTTAAAATGGCATTGAGCTTGCCAGTGTTGCTATTATTAGACGTCAAACTCTTCGTCTTAGGCAGATGAAAAAGTTTTCTATTCCTGTATAAAGTTAGCTAACGTGAGGGCCAAATGACAAAATGTTTACATAGAACTTAGGCTGAGATGTTCAAATGTAAGTTTCAGCGCTGCATACTTTAAAAACATTTATTAAACAGCAAATAGTTGAATAACTTATCGCTGTAATATTATTTGCTGCAAGTTGGTCGTCACCTGGTGGTCGGTCCATTACCGGAAAATCCATGACGGATTAACAACAAATAGACAAACGTAATGAGGAGTCCCGACGCGAGCTAATTGCGTGACATAATTAGAGCGTGTGGGGCGTGAAATGTGGAACCTCATAGCCGGGACAATTTTGCGCTGACAGGAAGCCAGGCTGCCACCGAACGGAAACTGTCTGAGGCGCTCACGTGAAAAAGAAAGTGGCTAGCTTCGGCGGAAAACAGGAAACGTGGCCGAGGGTTCATGGTGTTCTCAGGCGCGCGGTGGGAGCGTGCGCTGTGCAAAAACGGGATCCTCGGTCCGTGTGTGACGGTCGGGCGGTCACCAGTGAGCTTCACTAATGTGAGACGGTGTCACATCTGACTGGGTGCTAATCTGTCCGTCACTGACCGCGCCCCAGTGCCCGCACCCCGCCCTGTGTCCGCCACTCGTCACCGTTCGCTCTGTACTAACCGTGTCTCTCTCCTGTGTGTTTCAGGCGTTCAAGGAGCACGGCATCGACGGCAGCACGCTGCCGCTGCTGAGCGCCGAGCACCTGACCAACATCCTGAGCATGAAGCTGGGCCCGGCGCTGAAGCTGCGCACGGCGCTGAGCCAGAAGATCGGCCACTGCGCCGTCTGCATGCACTGCTCCCACTGCCACGCCACGCCCAAGACCGCAGACGCCGCGCAAAAGACGAACTCTGCGTGAACTAATTGATATCCATACGGTTATGTCGCTTGGTATTTGTCGATAAGTATGACACACATGACGCATTTATGTAGAACCGTGCAATTTCAGTGCAGTTTTTTGTTTATAGCTCGTATTTTTTGGCTGGGGTTGTGCAAAATTGTGAAATCCGCCCGTAATAGCAGCTCCATAGCGTGTGTACGGTGCATTGGATGTGAGTTAGTTGTGTTTGGTGTGTGCGTATGTTTGGTGGTGAGATTCACATGCCGTCCAGGCGTGCGTTTTCTCTGAGTAACGCAATGAATGAAGTAGAATGGTGTTAAACTGTTGACTGCCCTACCGACCATGATAGGGTGCATTGCATGATTGTCATGTAGCTTGAGCTATGTTGTAATTATGTTGTGAAATTATTCGTGTAGCACTGTTAGCATTGGATCAGAAACCCTCAATGTCGTTTTGAATTGCACGGTCGGCATAAAACATACGAACTACCTTCCTATTGTTTACCATCTGTTTTTACTTTTGAAGGTTGATTTGTAATAAATGAATTACAGTCGAGTAAAGTTGAGTGCTGAAAACATAAATCGCCTCTTCTGCTCCAATAAAGACGAGTTGTTGATTCACTTGAACATCTCCAATCGACCAAATGCCTACCACCATTATATTCGACAACGCATAATAAACGTACAACCCGTTTATGCTATGACTGCAATAGCAGTTTTGTGTTCAAATGTTTTACTTCGCATTATTTGCTTTGCATATGTATGCAACATATGGTCACATGTTGAACATCATGTTGAGATGGTGGTGGCACCAAATACACTATTGTGATATGAGCCTGCTGTATAAAACTGTCGTCGGTTAAAATATTGGATGTCGAATATCGATCATGGAGATACATAAATCATGGATACATAAAACTTATAAAAGATTTAAGAACGTGGGTCCTTACTTATGAGCTACCCATTTTCACGATGCTTTTAACTTGATTTATTTTACCTGCACATTTAAATAAAAAAATGGGTGATACGATTACGATAGACGATAGGCGATGCAACCATGCATCCAACCATATGCACGTCAAGCAATATAATTGTTTGGCATACCATTCCTGGTCACTCAGATTTAAACATCTAATTAAACAACGACTATCTCATCGAAACAAACGCCCGGTTAAATCGGCTAAATGCATAGTTTGGGTTCTTGTTAACGTAAGAAAAGGAAAATACCAATTCGTAATCATGCCTAAATCAACTAAGATTTTACGAAGAGAAAACTTCTTCCAACGTCTCAGCTAAGTGCCGGTAAAAATTTTGTTCAAACCTAAACGTCTTGCATCAGCCTGCACATGGCAGCCGCTCAAACTGGTTCACTTATGATGACGTGATCTAGGTGCTGGGAATGAGCTAAGATGCGGGCTTTCGGCTGATTTCTCATATTTATCTTCACATAAGCCTGGTTTATCTTCCTTTTTCGTGACGTCACAGGAACTTCAGGAACTCGTGACATCATTTTTACTAACTACAGCGCAGCTTAGCAATGCAGAGCAGCACGTCACGGGCACAACTTTTTAGGAAGGGGGCTGGTATAATGCGATATCGTGTGGACGAGAAGGTGAAGATTTAATCCTTTTTTGCAATAGGTAGGTTATCGATTTTGATAATCGAGTCTGGAAGGCAAATCACTGCATCTAAAGCTGTTCGTTTAATGTCGATGTACCTAAATAGCCTCTAGACTATCTTTTCATTCTCCAATCTCCGAAGCATGTTTTTTTTTTCAAACACCACAGTAAATGCATTCTATAAAACACCTGGGTCTAGAAACATATGTATTTGTATCACAGATAGACATGAATACATGTTCACCTGTGACAAAGTCACAGTGTTTGCGAACATGACCCAGCAAATAACATTCATATACGGCATTCACCTTATCAGAATAACACTTTATACTCTGTTGTGCATCGCGCAGGATGAGAAATAATGTGCTAAATGTGGAAGACCACGAGAGACAGACAAAACTGGTTTATGAAGAGGGCGCGGCCAGAACAAATCCCATAGCGATTGTACAGTCAACGACTTGTAGTTCTTACAAAGACCCAAAGTTCACAACATGCATGGTGAGGTGGCGCTCAAAAGACCAGTTTAGCCAAGATGAGAGATATCCAAGAAGTCATGGAGCGAATAGTCTGCTTATGAGAGCTGGACGGGTTAACAGTCATCTAACTACTTATCTATTACTTACAAGTACTTTGTGATCGTGCTGTTTGCATCAGTCTCTCGCAGATCCAGACAAAATGCTCTTTCCCCACGAGATTACATGTCTGGCCTGTCATGTTTCCTAAGCCTCTCGTTCAGCGTATTTCTCATAATCGCGAGCACGTTGTACGTAACAACAAACAAAAACAGCCACCAAACTTTCTACACATCTGTCCCACCTAATTGAACCACCGTGCGCACAGTTGTCGCCAGTCGTGACGTAAAATAACAACATCGTCGTCGCTATTGCTTCATTGGAGACGAAGGCACAGCGGGAGATTCTCACGCGCCGCGACCGAGGCAGTTTCTCCCCGGGCGCGGCCAATGAAGCGTCTCCGACCGCATCCGACGACAACAGGGCATAAAACAACCTCCTCCCTCCCTCTCTCTGCCTCCCTCCCGCCCTTCCTGTCACCCCTCCCGTCCGTCCGTAGGCCGTTCAGTGACCTTTGGAGGTGGGCGAGAAGGGCAGGAACGACTTGGCCACCGTCTTGGGCGTGGCGTGGCAGTGGGAGCAGTGCATGCAGACGGCGCAGTGGCCGATCTTCTGGCTCAGCGCCGTGCGCAGCTTCAGCGCCGGGCCCAGCTTCATGCTCAGGATGTTGGTCAGGTGCTCGGCGCTCAGCAGCGGCAGCGTGCTGCCGTCGATGCCGTGCTCCTTGAACGCCTGAAACACACAGAAGGGAGACACGGTTAGTACAGAGCGAACGGTGGGGAGTGGCGAACACAGGGCGGGGTGTGGACGGTGGGGCGCGGTCAGTGACGGATAGATTAGCACCTAGCCAGATGTGACACCGTCTCACATTAGTGAAGCTCACTGGTAACCACCCGACCGTCACACACGGACCGAGGATCCCGTTTTTGCACAGCGCACGCTCCCACCGCGCGCCTGAGAACACCATGAACTCTCGGCCACGTTTCCTGTTTTCCGCCGAAGCTGGCCACTTTCTTTTTCACGTGAGTGCCACCGACAGTTTCCGCTCGGTGGCAGGCTGGCTTCCTGCGGGCGCCAAATCGCCCCAGGCTATGGCCGGAGGCGACACGCCACCACGCTTCGCTGACGGCCCTTTAACCTTCGAAGCCATTCGATTTCCGATTGTCAAATTCAATTACGGCTGGGGCGCGGAGCGGAGGAAGTCTGGCGGTCAGCTGATGGCCTCCGCGGTAGAAGTGTGGGAACACTGAGATTCGGACAAAAAGCGTTGTTTGTACCCTTCCCATAGTGTGGTGGCCACGGGGTGTGTCCTTTCCACTTGACGCAGTCATAACTCTTCGGAATGTCTCCACGTTCCTGCCACTCGGAAGCAGAAATTGTCGACCGCATGCCGGTCACATAACCTCGTATCTAAACGCACCACAGATCTGAGGGCCAGCCGTCGAGGCTGCGGTACTAGAGGACACCGCCTGGTCTGATTTTCTCGCGGAAGCCGGGCACAGGTGTCGAAATGGGTCAGCTCGCACGCCGGCGCCGACCCCGAATAAACGGCTCGTAAGACGCCCGGTCGGTGGAGTGGCGGTGGCGGCCGGCAGCACGCGCGCGTCCCCCGGCAGTTACGACCTCCCAGCGCAGTTTATTGGCTCTACTTTTTAATAAGCGGCTTGGCGGCCCGCTCGGTGGACGCGATGGTCACCTCGATAGCCGTTCACGAGTGCCGGCCCTGTTAGAGCGACTGTAACTGCTCGGAGAGGGCGGGGCCGCCGTACGGCAGAAGAGGAGGCGGCAGCGCCGGCCAGCGTCCGGCCGAGAGAAAGCAGCGACCAGCCGTAAACGGCGCGCCCAGAAACTCAATCTCGTAATTTACCAGCCGAGAGGGCGCCCGTCTTATCTGGCCATCCGAGTGGACAGGAAATTAGCCGCGGCCGTATTAATATCGGAGGGAGTTTCTCCGGTGGCCACCGCTGGCCCTCCGCCTCCGTCTCTCCCTCCTCCCTCCGTTCGCCGTGCCTCACCGGAGCAGCCGATCTCTTTCCACGCCCGCCGTGACATCAGCAGCAGCGGCGGCGGTGGAGACCAGCCCGCCTCCGGCCCCGCACGGCAGCCCTGCTCCGCCGGCGCCGCCGGCCGGCCGCATGCACGGACGATTTGTGCACGATGCACGCTCCAGACCGGAGGCGCCGCCGACGGCGCCCGGTCGTGCACGCCGCGGTAATGTATGGGTGACGCGCGGCTAATGGGCCGGCGGCCGGCGCGGTCGGACACGAACCGTGTCGCCGCCGGCGGCCGCTCCCGGCCTCAGGTAAACAGGCTCACCGGTCACCGGGGTGGGTGCGCCGCATGAATGGATGGAGGCCGCCGACCGGGGAGGGGTGGTCTGCAGCAACTCCCGGCTATCGCAGGTGATTCCCGGTCAATATGTGTTTCGTAGAGTGGTCGAGGCGGGGGAGGTGGGCGTGTGGATTCTAGTCACGTGCCCAACTTTTCAATTGAGTGCGAAAAGCTTCGTGCTTAGCGTTCTTATAGCACCGCCAAATCTAGCGTGGTGTGCTGTTGCCTAAAGTCATCAATGACGGAGCACCTAAGCCATCTGCTTTTTGCCGAGCTATCTTAATATGGGTCTGAAGGTCACAAAAAGCAATCAAACCACTCTCGTAGGTCAGCGCGGCAGCTTCCAGCCCTCTCCCGCCCCGGCCGCATTTACATAATCTGCAGCCAACTCCTTCTTGAATGCAAATTTTTGCTCGATAATCTGTGTGTCGGCGGGCCGGGCCGCGGTGCCGCCACTTCATGACCTCCGCTCCTCTCTGCACAGAGGGCACGAGCGCCCGGGGCACCGGGAACTCGGCGGCCGGTTCAGCGTGGACGCTGCGCCCCCGGCTAGCTCACAGGCCAGCGAGGCAGCCTCCCAGGCCGGAGAAGGCAGCCGTAGATACTGCAAGGAAGGCCGCCTACGGTAGTGAGACTCCCAGCTCAGTGTCGGCGAGTACCTAGAGGGCGTGGCAGCCGGCCAGTCTGGCTCTGCGGGAGGTGCCGGGATGGAGAGCGCCCCCTCCGGGACCCGGGAGGTACCCGGGTGTGGCCGACAAGGTTGACCGGAGCGCCCGTCCGAGGTCGTCTGACAGACTCGAGGTCGCCGGGTCTTCACTGCCGACATCAGATGCGGAAGGGTGAGTCCTGATCACAGCCCCTTAGTGCGTCACAGCTCTAGGGGAAGCCGGCAGAGCAGTGACATCAGAGGGGAGAGAATTATGGCGGCGGAAGGGATGGTGCAACGCCGCCGGCAGCAGTGCCGAGCATTACAACTGTTTCGGTCTAGCGACGGTAGCGATGGACGGCTTCGGGCTACCGACGGCATCGATGCGTGAACGAGCGCGACCCACAGCTCGCCGTCCGGTCCCACATCCGGCGAGGGGCGTCGCGCAAGCGTGCAGCCCGGCAGCCCGGTTCCCGTGAGAGCCGCGCTGGAGCTCGGCCACCGTGTGGCGGCGCCGTCCCGACTCGGCAGGTCAGCGCGGCCCCCGCGGCGAGCTGCCGCGTAACGGCACCGGCCACTTGTCAGCCGGCGACAAAACTGACACAGCCAGTCGAGTTATGGCCCCGCGCGACTGTGTCGTCCAGATAGCGGCTCTGGCCGCGGCCGGCGGGTCCCGCCGCGCAGCACCAGCCCTAAATCACTGCCGGCGGCGCCCCGCGGCCCGGCGCAGCCTGTCGCGCCGACCGGCCGCTCTTCGCACGTCGTTGTCCGCGGCATCTGGCGACCCCTGACCTGAGGGCGCCGACACCGCGACCCCGTCGGCTCAGCCACCTGCTAGATAGAATCTTAATGAATTCCTCAGCGGCGGCTGGGTCGCGCAGCTTCTGGGGTCAGCGGAGGTCGACGCTGTTGTGTAGGCAGGAATTTATAGTGGGCCGCGCGCGCGGCAGGCAGCCTGTAATGGTTCCGGTAATAGTGTGTTTGGGTTTTCGGTAATCATAGTGCCGCCGGTGGACGGGTACCGCGTGAATCCGGCGCATCAGCTCCCTGGCTGCAATCCCTCAGCCACCGACGGCAAGAAAAGCCAAGTTTTTATCACCGGTCAGAGAGCGTCAAACTCAGGCTTCTGGGAGGCTTCCGTTTCACGGAGCTGCCGCCTAGAAACGCACGCTGCCAAATATCGCATGGCGTAGGCTAAAGAGCGGGTAGCGATTTCGTGGCTCAGACAGGCCGGTGAGGATCAGTGTAGTCGGGTCTGAGAGGACGACAGGCATGTCCGCTTGAAAGGACCGTGCCCTCGTGGTGCCATAGCACTGGTCATTTACGACCCCTGACGGCGGCCCGCGGCCCGCGGCCGGGCCGGCCGGGCGCCTCACCTGACCTCTGACACGGCAGGCATGTCTGACCGCTGGCTACCGGCCCGGACTCTCCTCCCCGTACAGATAACACCCGGCGGCGGCTCCTCCACCCTCTCTCCCGCTCTCTCTCTGCGCTCCGCTCTTCCCCGCTGCCGACCCTCGGTGGCCGCTCCGTTTGAAAGGATATCGGGCGTCGGGTCGAGGGTCGCGACCCGCCGGCGCGGGTCGGGTCACCAGTAATGGTTATCATTGTTGTCGGGCGTCGTTAGGGCCGATGTGGGGCCAGTTTCTCCCAATCATCAGCGCCGTCAGCCGCGGGGAGCAGCTGCCGCCCGGGCGACTGATGACTTGACCCGGCCGGGAGGCAGCACCCCGGGCCGCCAGCCGCCCCGCCGCCCCGCCGGGCCCACTGAGGACCTGCCGAGCACGGGAGGCCCAGGGTAGCCCACAGAGGCACAGAGAGGGCCCCAGCGCCGCACGTGGGGCCGGGAGGTGCACTCTGCAGCGCCCACCGGCGGCGGCCGGGCTGCAGCGGTGGGCGGTGCCGGCCCCTATCTCGGAGCGGACAGAGCGAACCAGATGATGCCCTCAGACCGCCCTCCTCCATTATCAGAGGTCACCAGGGCCAGGTTGAAACGTCGGAAAAAGTCATCATTAGGACGCGGAGGAGAACCAATCTAAAACTTGCTCCCGGTGGTTATAAATGGGCGGCCGAGTGGCTCGGGAGACTGCTGATTAGCGCGCGCTGGCCGCCCCGAGTCTGTGTTCCGCACGTGATGAGCATCTGGAGCACGGAAACGACACCCGGCGGCTACTGGTGTCGGCCCGCCTCCGCAGCAGTGGCAGAGACCGCACAGAAACGGGAGGTCTATGTAACGGCCGCAAAACATACAACTGAGAGACCCGGGGTTAGGGTTAACTTGAAAAGGCAGAGAGGAAATAAACTCACCTCAGCATACTCGGCGCAGACGTCCACCGAGCGGACGAAGGCGCACACCTGCTCCACGTCCCAGGCGGCCACGGCCTCGGCCTCGGTCGAGCACGGCTTCTGAGTGCACGCCGAGCCGTGCAGGGCGGCCGCCAGTTCGGCGGTCGGCCGCGGCGAGGCGCTGCCGGCGCGCGGCTCCTCCTCCTTCAGACCAAACAGCTCCTTGAAGCCGGCCTTGTCCAGACGAGGTCGCTTCATGTTGGACAGGTCGAGCGGCGCGCCCTCGGCCGGTCGCTTGCCGGCCGGCGCGGTGGGCGCGGCGGCGGCGGCGGCCACGGCGGCCTGCGAGTTGGCCAGGTAGTCGGACGGCGTCAGGCCGGGCCGCACCATCGACAGCATGTCCAGCATCGGCAGGCCCGAGAGCGCCGCCAGGTGCGGGTGCATGGCCAGCAGCGGGCTGGCAGCCGTCACCGGCTCCTCCTTCTTCTCCTCCTTGGGAGAGCCGGCCGGCAGCAGCGGCGTGTGGCCCGGCTTCAGGCCGTACCGACTGTAGTCGAAGCCGCGCAGCAGGCCGTTCTGCTGGCCGGAAAAGTACCTGAAGACAGACAGACACACACACGGTCAGCACCACTGTGGAGCGTAGGAGGCGGCTGCGATCAGTAAAACACATGTGGAGCGGCCGATACGGCCAGTCATCACGCGGTGATCCGACTGCGGGATGGGCGGCCGGCTCTCGCAGCGGGAGCACCCTCTGATGTATGGCCCCTCCGCTGATCAACCCAATATACACACACAGAGTCGAGAACAGAAGCGGCTCATTCCCAACCAGCACGTAAATCAGCGCCACCCCACCGCTCTGCCCGCCTCCTCCGACCTCTGCCCGCGCGGCACACTGTGTTTATGGATGCCGGCGCCCGTCAAGTCGTCCATCCGTTGTCGATACGCGGCCGGTAATGAAGCGGTGCGCATGCCGGATCAGGTCATTGGCGGCCACGACTGCACGTGCCGTACGGGCCGGCCGGCGAGGCGGGAGGGCAGCTCATTACAGTCGGCCTAGTCGTGACCGCCGCCGCGGGATGCTCTGTTTCTCCGCCCTCACCCGCCACCTCTCCTGACGGATCCTGTCCACTAACACGGTACTTGGACTCCCATTCCGCCCACTGTGACCACAATCCAGGCCGAGAAACTTGTCTCGTCCGCGTTCCTCCGTGTCCCCAGCCTGCTGCTGTCGCCTGTCGCGGTCCAGCCGGCGGCGGTGAGCTGTGGAGTCACGTGTGGACCCTCTCGGAGGCTGACACCGCTCAGCCGGCCCCGCCCCCGGCCTGACCTTTTGTCTCATCAGCGCGAGCGGCGCCGGTCTGCCGAGCGGAGCGGCTGTTAGCCGCGCCGGCCGCGCGGAGGTAGCCAAATGAGGTCCGGGCGGGTCAGAGGGCGGCCCCGCTCCTCCCGTGCCGGGCTTCCCAGTCGGCCTCCCGGTCACGCCGCCTCTGCAGACGACCGGTGCTGCAGCGTGCTGCCTATCGACCGCGTCAGTCGTCACGTGCCCCGCCCCCGGCGGCGGCGGCGGCGGCTCCTCTCCCTGCGCCGCTCTGTTTTCTCCGATCGTGTTCCGTTTTTATCGCCTCTGTCCGTCTGATTTCACCGGAGCTCCGGTCGGACGGACGGTCATCCACACGTTCCACCGAGCGACGTGCCGTGAAATATGCTCGGCGGCCGCGGCGGGTGTCGATTCTCCGACAGCTGGTCATCTGTCAGTGGGACGTCAACGTGCTCTCGGCTCCGGCTGCTCTCGCCTCACCGCGGCTCTGCAGCGGAGCGGGTCACGGCCCCACCGGCCACTCTGGTGACCTCTCCGCCTGACCGAGCAGGTGGCTTGACTGTCGCCATGCTCAGTGCTCACACCGGCCCACCGCGCTCACCTATGACCTTTGGGCTGACCTCGAGAGTCGCCTCCCGGTCGGCAAAACCGGCCGGCGACGCCGCGCGACACGGCGACTGGTGCCGGGTCGCCATCGTCACCTCTGCGACCCCGGCCCCTGGGTCGGGAGAGGTGTTCGAGTGAGGTCGCAGAGGAGGAGTGGGGGTCGGATGAGGTCGTAGAGGAGGGGGTTAGATGAGGTCGTTGGGGGGAGGGTCGTCCGGTTCACGTTGTGCTGACCCGGCACATGGACCTTCTGACCGAGTCGTATCGAGTGTCAATGGGAGCTGTGGGGCGCCGGTGGCAGGTGAGCCGGTACACTACCCGCAGTCACCTGACCGGCCCCTCTACCCCCGGCCCGTGACGTCACCGGCCGCTCCAGCCGGAATTCGGGGTCACGGAGGTCCACGGATCCACGTCGTCTCCCAACAGGCCACGTCAGGATTCTCAGAAGGCGTCTTGATGTCACTCTTGTCGCCAGGGAAAAGAACTACAGATCTGTAGTTCTGGACACGCTCCGACTTTTCTGACGTTCATCTAGGGCTGATACGTGATTTCCGGCTGAATTTCGAACCAACTTGGCGCTCGTGTCGGCATAGCTGCACGATCCTGCAGCTGCTGATCCTTAGCCGGGGTCAGACAAAGGCCAGGCTGGCAGCATGTGGTGACGCCGGGGCCATGTCGGCCGCTAATGCGCGACCTCTGGCGCGACCTCTGACCCGGCCTGACCGCCGCAGCGCGCCGGCCCGCCGCCGTAATTGGTAACCGCTCGTCGCCGGTAATTGTTGAATGCCCCGTGCACGTACCGGGGCTGACCCGCCGCGTGTGTGTGGTCGGCGCTGAAAAACGGCCGTGTCCGCGCCGTGTCGCGCCGGGTCGTGACCGGGGGAAGTCACGGTCCGCCGGCCGAACACGACCCCGCCGAGCGCCGCGCTGCGAGCGACGGTAAAATGGGGAGACGGATGAAACACGCGGTCGTGACGCGGCGCCAGGGACAGAGTTTACGAGTTTTTCGGCCGACAAGGACATCATGAGCGGACGGGGACTTTATGGGAGGATAAAAGGCGAGGAGAGACGTGAAAATCGTGAAGACGAAAGCGGAGCTATTTTTATATCAGCAATAAGTTAGATAATAGGCAGTGATGTGTTCCAAAATAAGTTTGTGTTAGCCCATTCAATTATTAACAAAATAATAGGCCATTTATGCGCTCATTAACAAGCTTGCTGCAGTTGAAAAGCAATGCATTACATGCTTGCTGCTAAGTTGCATTGAACATCGAATCACATTCTAATGTTGTCAGACTTGAAGGGTGTAAATGAGGCTGTAATGCCTCTTCACCCTTAGCGGGCAGCCGAATTTACGTAGATAACACTGCGTTAAAACCATGTCAAACATGTTAGACTGCGACTGACTCGGTGTAGCAGCGCAGCTTTCAGTCGGCCATTCCCACGCCATCGTTCGTGGCGGAGAGTGCGCGCTCCTGGCCATTAGCGGTCGCTCATAAACTCAACAAATACGGGCCATCACGGCCTGTGCTCGCCGACGATGGACAGCCTACATAGCTGACATGGTTTGGCGTCCTCGGCGGCGGCGGTCGCGGTGGCAGGCTGGGAGCGCGCGAGACTTTGCCAGAGGCTTTGAGAAACGGACCGCGAGGAAGTGGGCCCGAGTGACCAGCCGGTGGGCAGTGCGGCTCCCCATTGGCCGTCATTACCGTGCTCACGGCTGCATGGTACCACGATACCACGCACACCGCGCCCGGAGAGAGAGAGAGCCGCTGGGAGCGCCGTTCTGGCCGAGCTGCTCTGTGACGGGCGGTGGGAAGTCGCACGGGAGCGTCGGCCCGTCGACGGCCGTCGGTGATCGTCTGGTGTGGCGAACGGAACACCGGTAGCAGTATTAATCAGAGCGTGGCGATGGCGACATCCGGAGACAGCGCGGCCACTGACCAGATGGCGGACGACATCCGGCGAAACCGACGATAGATCGGAGTTCGGTTGGACAGATGTAACGCACCGCCACGGAGGCATTCGCACGGAATTAGACACAGCTGGTCATACGTTCAGGTCTTCAGGCACCGAACAGTTAGATGTGCGGAATACGCAGAACAAATATTATCGAAAAAATGAAATGCATCCTTGATTGCTGCTAGGCTAGTAATGAAAGCTAAATATGATATATGTTAGAGTACTCACTCGCTGTGCGTGCTGTTGTTGTTGTTGTACTTGGCGGCCAGGCTGCGCATGAAGTCGCTGTAGTTTCTGGGCGGCTGCGGCGGACCGACGCCCGGCTGGCTGGTGACGGGCGTCGCCGCCACCGACGCCATCGACGCCGGCGTGGCCGGGCTGTGACGCTCCGAGGAGGAGCGCTGCGACGCCAGCGAGCGCGGCGAGCCGCTGGGACTGCGGTCGGGCGTGGCCGCCTCGCGCTTGACCAGCTCGCCGGCGCGGTCCGGGGTCCTCTTCCTGCGGCGCTGTTTGACGGCCGGCGTGAGGCTGAGGCCCGACGGCAGCTCCACAGAGTCGGTCAGACCGTCTGAGGGGGGGGGAGAGGGGGCGGGTCAGAGAGCAGTCTGCGGAGGCCAGGCGATGAGCAGCTAGTAAATCAGATTGGCAAATGAGCATATGAAGTGAGAATGTAACCGTTGACTTGCACGCCATTCGAGGCATCTTCAATAAACATTGCATCGCATATGAGCTTAGTTGCACCTTAGGTGATAGCTACTGCCAATTTTCCGTCGGTCATTAACGATGATTGCACTGTCTCTACGACGCCCGAAAGGCGTTCACGAACGCATTGGTATTGCGGTCACATCTTGCGAACTGTTATAACCACTGCACGATTAAAATCAGCCACGGGATGCTTTCAGCCACTCAAGAGATAAAATCAGCCGTTTCTGCCGCCTGCGCTCAATTCTGTTCAGCAGCGCAGCTCCCCAGATTTGGCTGACGCCATGCGACCAGGTCAATAGCACAAGCTTTAAAGGCTCGCTTTAATTTTGGCTACACCCCCGGAACAATAGCCTGACCAATAGCCGGGGCGCCGAGGTCGGCATAGTTTGTACCTCTTCCCGGCCGGCCGCCCTGGCACGTAGACAATAGGTTCATCTCGTTGGCTGTCGAAAATTACACCGGCGGCGCCGTGTGTTGGCTTTTGCGGTTCTATTAGTCGTCCCGCTACACAGGCGTGAAGAGAGCGGGGACTCGCCAATTAAACCACTTACGCTGACAGCGTCATGCCGTCTGATCGATGCACTCAGCGTGCGTGACGTTATTACGGCGAATACTCCTCCCATAGCTTAGTGATAACAGCGGCCTCATTCGCCGCCCAGGTGATCTCGCCAATTTATCTGAGGGTAACCGACACCTGTTTTCGCCGAGCTCGTCCGACGGCGGAGATAGGAGTCTGACCACGGACAGCCGTGCTCTGTCTGGTCGTGTATCAGATGTCTGCCCTGTTCCTCTCACTGCAGCTGTTGTTTTCACACCTCTGCGCTCAGCCTTTCACCTGGGCGACGACCCTCTCAGAGTTGGTTGAGCTGTAGTTTACAGCTGGACCCTAATCTACTCGCTAAGATGTCTGCATTGTAATAAATAAAGTTTGTTATGCTCCATGTTACGCGATGATTCATGGAGTCTGAGTGCAGCTAGTTCACCTCCAGACCAGGCGGCTCAGACGATTTCGCAAACCGCTTTCATAATCGCTCCCACGTCCAAGTATGCATCAAGCATATTCTCAAGATAAGGTCAAGATGACATAATGCTGGTTAATACCCCTAAAGTCCGACGGAGACCGACGCGGAATCTTACATCACGTTGAAAACATTTCAAGTACTGGCCGATGTCCCAATTCCGCGAAGCGGCTCTCTCAATCTTTATCAGGCGCTAAGGTCGACTCTGACCGACTGGGACTAATCCCTGCAGCCTCGGTCCAGGACATACCCCATTCTTTGCCGTCTGTTGTGTGATCCCGGGACGACATTCACTGGCCGAACTCTGCAGCTGTACAAACAGCCGTCTCCATTGGGTTCTGTTTGCAGTGGTGCCGCAAGGAGGTGGTTTTAGAGCTCTGAACGGCCGTACAAGGATAGTGAGAGAGCAGCCGCCTACCACTGTGCCTACACTAGGATCGCCCACCAGAGAGATAAAGTAACCTCGATGGAAATCCAAAACTGATGATGGAGTGACATCTTCAACGATTCCATGTCGACTGCAAAATAAAAGAGGATTGCATTACTGTGAATGATGTCCTTTTATGCAACAAGTCCAGCCTCAAAGCTTTCTCTGCCGACTGAATATTGCTTTCAAAGTGGACAATGTACAATGACGGATGCGGCCGAGCCAACCAACGTGACGGGTTTGACGGATGTGGTTGGGGTCAGGCGGCACACTTCAAGCGACTACAAGCATTGCTCAGATAAGACAATGGCCCCGTAGTGAACGTTAGTTTGCAGCCAAGTATCACTGCAGAATGCCCATTGAGTAATGAGTATGCGGTGTCAGGTTCACCAGCCATTTATTCATTGGATGGAAATCAGTCACCGATGGAAAACACGGCTCAACATTCTGCCATTGTTTCCATTGTTTCCAAACAGAGGAATGGTTAGATTGTTGAAGCAGCGAACCTGACATACTCAGTCTGAATGCCGTGTGCAAAGTCATCGATAATGTTTATGTGATTGTATGCAGCGGTGATCCTTTAGTGTTAACCCTCGCATGTGTAGGGGGGGTCGGATGGACCCCCCCCCATGGTTTTTCGCGAATAACTCGCGTAAAAAGCAGCCGATCGCGACGAAACTTTCAGTACCCTCGCATTGATCAATTTTACACCTACCCTGAAAATTTCATGACCCTGACCCAAATGACCTTTGACCTGTGACCTCTTTTCCGAGACCATGTTTGGCCGGAATCGCGATTTCGCGTATGTCGGCTCGCACTAGCCGCGTGTTTGCAAGCTTTTCGTGGTTTCAAACGTTCAAACATGTGATTTGTTGTTACTCCCGTGTGTGTCAAGGTCACCTGAAGGTCAGATCAGGTCATTGACCTTTGGTGACCTCGGGTGACCTCGGGTCACTTTTTCGAGTTTTACATGTTTCTAGGCTAGTTTTTGGAGCTGAATTCGAATTTAGCAACCATTTGAACATTTACGAAGTAGTTTTGGTGACTTCGTAACATGTTACGAAGCTGTCAGAGGCGGTTGACACGTACTACGAATACCCGTCACGACGCCTACTGGTTGACCTGACCTGACCTGACCCGACCTGGTCTAAATGCTTCAAGACATCATATGTGATCAAAACTAACACGATATTCGTGATCAGCACCCCGAAAAACCCCTTAGCAGCCACACTTTACGACTTTCTAACAGGTCCCGATTTTCCCGACTTTGGGTCATTGACCTGACCTGGAAGGTCAACCAATGACCTAGGACCTTAAAATTTGGTATCATCGGCTTCCTCTCGTCACGGGCAACACGCTCGTTTTTTCCGCGAAGCTCTAGCTCGATCAGGGGCCAAACGGCAAGGGGGGGTCCAACCGACCCCCCCCCCCCCTACACATTAGAAGCTGGCAAACGCCGCACACATGCGAGGGTTAACGTACTATAAAATATTGCAATTCCAGTCAAGTGGTTACCGATGTGCAATCGAACATCCGGCATTAGTAAAAAAAATCAGATCATAGTTATCGTCAAATAACGCCCAGGTATGAACCCATTCAATGACGCATTTGGCAGCTTATGCAATACCTTTAGCCTGGTTTTCAATTTGATTTGATGAGATACCACGGTCCACGGTCACATTTCACAGCGCAGCTATAACTAGAAAATGTGTATGCAGCATTAGCAATTTCTAGTTATCAGTTTGACAAGAAATCGAAATTGTAAAGTCGACCGCTTCTCACTGGTCAAAAACCATTAGAGACTGCAAATACGCACAGCAGCGTAACGGAGACAGCGGCGCTGACCAGCACACTAGCACCAAACGCACGCAAGACGCAGGCGACTGCATTGCTGGCTATAGCAGTAACACCAAAATAGCGTTGACTGTGGGACAGAGCCGTTTGCGTATGCCGTATTTAGTTTGAGACACTGATCAATGAAAAGGGAGTGTTTTCTCTCCGACTAGCTCGGATGGCATTTGATAGAGCAACAAGACATCTCAAGCAATAGCAGATATTCAAAAAAAGTTTAGCGATAAGAAGAGTAGCGATAAGAAGATCCAAACCATGTACGATACGTTGACAACTGACATGCTGACAGACAAAGCAATGTCGCACCCAAGTCCCCCGACGACCACTTACTTGAGTAGCACCACTTTGGCCAGACGACCGGTCCCGAGGATTCCAGGTCGGTCATGTTATGGATCGCCACGGTGACGGGTGAAGAGATACTTCAGATCAGCAGTCACACACTTCTACAGTCCGATATTCCGGCGCGGAGCAGACGGAGGACAAACTGCGCGGAACGGGAGCGGCCGAGCGCACGTCTGTCTACCCCGAGCGGCGGCGGCTGACTGCCCGGCGCTCGGCGGCGCGCTCCAATCACAGCGCGCACGCGCTACCGGAGGTCAGCCGGCTCGACCAATCAGCGGCGGCGCCGGCCGGCCGCAGGAAGACGCTCGCCCCCTGAGAGCTGCCCTGTGGTAACCACCGGGCTCTCACACTTCCGGGGCACGGCCAGGTGCTAACGACGGTGTCCGATTCCGGGGCGACGGGCGTGCCGGCCGGATTTAGTAGAGGGTGTAGTAGGGCGAAAGCCATTTGACAGAAATATTTGTAGAGAAAACGGAATGAAGTCCCGTATTTTCAGAGGACGTGATACATATATGTAGGTGAGCTTTATTCGTTTATGATCCGCTCTTTCACGCAAATGCGCATAGCATAAGGTAATCTATAATTCACACGAACATATAGTGTGCATGCTAAGTGTTTTTTTTTTTCGCTTGTAGGTATGGCATGCATTTTGAACGAGATATTTGAATAAATAGCAAATCGTCTTACATTGGCGATAGGCAAACGCAGCAATGAATAATCGAAGCTCCTTGCGCTAAAATGAAGTGCAGCTTGTTGAAATATATCTTCTTTTTTGCAATGCTGATGACGATATTACTACTCAGGTAAAGGAAATGGTGCAGATACTCATAAGTTACTTCAAAATGTATCTGTCTCGTTCCTCTCTGAAATGTCCACGTTCTGAGACTATGTTTTCATCAATAATCTCACGATTCGTTGATTTCATTTTCGGCGCCTCGTTTTATATAATCGAAAAGTTAATCAATCTTTCTTACTCCTTTGTCTAACGAGCTTCTACGTCACAGCCACGTGTTGTCAAATGACTCACTTGTTTTATATTTGCAGCCTTATGGACAAGAGCTGACATTAAAATAATCATAAAAAGGATGGGAGTAGAAACCGTTTTTGGCACTGGTTAGGTACTGCAGTGGAGCATTAAGCAATACCCTTACTCATGCCGATCCATACAAAGAACATGCCTTCCATTTTTTTCAGTGACCTTACCGGACTCGTGTCCCTTGACCTATGTTCCGGTAATGGATTTAAAGCACCCCACCGCACAAAGACGACATTGCGCCCGCTGAGGCGCGACATGGCTGCGCGCGGGGCCGAATGTAATGGCGCCCTGTGGCAGGCGCGTGGGAACCCAAGGAGAAACTGCGCTCTTTGTGTGTTTACCGCAAACGTCTCCGCTGCCCTCCCTCCCACGGGTGCGAGGCTGAACTAACGACACTGGGACTACCTTTCACCGGAGTGGTAACACGCAGTCTGGCACCAGTTAGCGCCATTCCTACATTCTAAATGTGATGTCGTATTTCAATTGATATGTGACGCAAGTTGCGATAAAGGTAGGTATAGTTAATCATAGTGTAGCCCATAATCATAGTCTTTGTAGCCCAGCTTGCATTGATTTTTTTGTGTCTTTGGCATTAATCGTTGAATATACGAACAAATCGTCAGTAAACAATTAGAGATCAACGATTCCAGTTGTATTTTTCCTTGTATTTTATTCTAGAATGCTTCTAGACCTTCTGGCAATTTCGATATATCGGGAATTACCATTTATTTTATTTGAAATCTAAGATCAGATTCATAACATCCACTCTTCAGTCCACTATGCTCACAAACGCATCCATTCACACACAGATCACTTCACGACAACACCACTCATAGCTGTCAACTCCGATTTTCCGGAAAGGCTCGCCCAATGATGCTGCAACTGCAGCCTTCTGACGTCTTCAATCGCGCTACCTGAGCTGTCTTCATACCCTCTGCCCCGAATGAATCACCTACTGAGGTGCCTGAATCGACCGGCACCGGCTCTGGGCCGACTCGACCCCGGTACCTGACAATGGCGGTCCGTGTCGACCCGCCGGGTTCAGGCGGTGCACACCTGAGCCGCACCGCGGGTCAGCTGACACGTGCCTGGGGTTAGCAGGGTCGGAGGGGTCAGCCGGCGCGCGGCCGGCAGCACCACCGGGTCACGATGTGAGCCGGCGCCGTGCAACGTGCTGAGACCGCAACACGATGGGTGAGGTTGGGTAGACTCATGGTGAATATATTGAAAAACAAGGTGTTTCATTGCACACAAGGGTTTAGTGTTCGTTAGTCGCCAAGGTCTACAGTCTACTACACCACACTGCTCAGTGCTCATGGTGTGGTGAGAGTGGTGAGGTGAGCTCGCGTGTCCAGCCCGCGCCCTCCGGTCAGCCGTCCGGGGATGGACGGGCAGCTATCAGCCGGGATCTGCCGGGCGGTATGTCGGACGCGGCAGTTACTCCGGTCCACTGCCGTAGGCGTGGCACGAGCGGGCCAGGCCGGCCGCCAATCTCCACCGCTGGTGCACGCTCCACCAATACACCCGACTTCTTTATGTGCCACGGCATTGTCTTATGTCGGCGGTGCATGCAGACGTTCGCAGTTAGAGATCTCTCACTTGCAGTCACACCCTAGTGAAGCAGTTTGTCATTCCGTGTGAGCGCGCCGGCCATGTGAACCGCCACAGAGTGTGGTCAACTGGAGCTTTTTGCCGATCGTTTCCGGTCAAACACCCGAAGTGGAGAGTTCCCATGAGCGGCACGAGGCCAGCAAATGGACTAATGCCACCAAACTGCGCCGGGAACGAGCACGCCGTAACCCCAGTTCCGCTAGCCACACGCCGAGCAAAAAGGACATTTCCGAAAATTTCATTCATTCCGTGTAACTTTCTCACCGCGCGCGGCCGCTCCCACGGCGCCCTTTAAAGCCGGCCCAGACGCCGGCGTGGCAAATGGCGCACTTCCTCGCGAAATCGGCGGCCGGTTCGCACGCGCCGGGACGTCCGGCCGCGTCGGCAGCAGCGGCGGCGGCGGGTCACCGCGTCGCGTGGCGCTCCGGATGCGGTCCGTGTCCGGCGTGCACCATTGATCAACAGTGCTGCGGCGGAGCGGCCGACCGATTTCCTGTGAACGCCGCCCGTCTCACGGTACAGCCAGGCTGTAATGACAGCGGCCAGTCCGGCTGATGGCACCGGCGACCGGCCGGTAACCAGAGGGCGTGTTCGCGTGTGTGGATTTCATCTGATGGATCGCCATCGGAAGGGAATGTGGTGAAAGATCAGTCAAAATAATGCAAAACAAACTACCTTATACAAAATGTGTATGTAACGTCAATTGAACGTTTTTTTCCTCCCATCGCATACACTGCATTCCATTCGTAATCCTCACCCTATAAATGTATGGCCCTAAAGAGCAGCAGCTGGACCAACTATCCTCTTTGATTATTCGGTCACCACCTATAAACAATGCACCGCTGGCCGATTTTCAGCGGCAGCCGACCGAGGCACGATGCAGGTGCACAAACCGAGCTCTGTAGACACCAACGCACCTGCGACTGCACCAAATCTGCGGCCGCCATGAATCACTGCACGCTGTCAGAGCGGCACACCTGCGCCGCGCTGGTCACTGCACGCCGCGTATGCCGCCGGTGCGCCACATACGTATGCAGGTCGGCCAGAGCGCCACTGTGGCGGGGATATTAACGGGCGGCCTCCTGCCGGCGCGCGGCCGGAGAGGAGGCACCTGTGTGGTCTGTTCTGTACGAGCCGCTGCTGCTGCGCCGTGCCCAGCACCCGTATATCAGACCCGGCACCGGGGGCGGGGATGGAGACATTTGTCATACGTGCAATTGAGCGGAAGTAAGCGGCCGACGTTCAGAAGAAAATATGAGATAGGTCGGGAAGAGAGGTCGCAAAATATAGTTTCAGATAGAACACGGAATACTATGTAAAGAAGTGTTTGTAATTAATTCATGGCAATTGAAAATTACTAGGCAATCGATAAAAGAAATACCTAGTCTATTTTTTATTCAAATATTGCATGATCTGTTATACCTTTCCCATCAGTGACCGTTTCGGTAGCATATATGTATCTACTTATGTTGCGCAAAGGCCTTAGGTGCTTCAAACATTGTCCACAAATACATAGGTACAGTGGGTGCCTCTTGTCTGGCTTGACTGTGACCTAAACCAATATGTAGACAGCGTGAAACAAACGTTTTAATCAAACTATTCTATCTACCTACGAATCTTCCTTTGCACAGCATATGGAAACTTACGCTAGGAAAACGTCATCATTGTTATTAGCGGTTACGCTGAAATACCAGCATACCGGTATTTATTTCGTCATTTCTTGTGACTTCTTATCGACGTTCCTAAGATCAGCTTTGGATTAACACAGTCCTGGCGCGAAAGGCTCCGATGACGTCAGTAAGCAAGTTAGATTTCAGATTTTGCTAGATTTTATCATCCTATCTTTCTGTCTCTACATCTTCCTATGTAGGTACAAATCCATCCATCTAAATCCGTCGCAACACCTTGAAATATTTCTAACTCGCTCTAAAGTGACACCATCGGAAACTTCCTCCTGAGGAAACACGCTCAAAGCTGCTAAACTCAAATTCCGTCCCTCTTGTGAAACGACCATCGAGATTCCATCTCCTACGAAAAGCTTTTACAGTATCGGTCGGCGGAGCGCAGAGTCGATTTTTCAGTGTCGCCCCTGCCCCGGCGGGCCGAGACCTCACTGTAAAAAAAGTTTAGCATTTGGGGTACTAACGGCTGCTATTCGTATCACCTTTTAGCGTCAAAAGAACCCTACGACGTATTTACAAAGAAGCATGGTGCTAATACTGTGCTAATGATAGCTAACATTCCCATCAAATATTATAAGTTTAGATCACCTATTCTTCTACTGAGCTTAACGTCTACTTCTGCTAGTACCCAGTCCATCAGTGAGTGCTCTTTCAAGCTGGATTTCTAATTAGAACCATTTTAAGTGTTTTAGAAGTTGGTAATGCTGAATATGGTGCTTACGTTAGTATCACAATAGAACCGGACATGCTTACAGAGGAAACAAATTTGAAATTGGCGCCAAAGAAAGTAGCTAAGCCCTGCTTTACAAATCTCTGGGAGTCTTATCACCAGCCCTTTAGCACGTTTTGACGGCGCAGAGCGATATGCGCATGCGCGTGCCAGCTGTTTCCGGCCACGTGTTGCGCCATTTTAGTGGAGTCCGTTGGTCGTGGTGGGAGTGTGTGCACGTGCTCCGGTATATGAAGTGAAATGAAGTGAAGTGAAGTGCTCTGGGCACATGCCACCGAGTGATAGCTCTGGAATGATAGCTTAAATCAGCTATTATCGGTGGAATCCGTCGTGCGTGGCATGGGAGTGCGTGCCCCTGCTCCGGGAGGCAGTGAGGTGGAGGGAAGTGCAGTGCAGCAGTGCAGTGAAGTGAAGTGAAGTGCTCCGGGGCCGGGTGGTACATGAGCATTTGCCACCGACACATGCCACCGACACCGACGTTGATCGACTTTGGTGAGTCTGACACGTTGTATCTTTTGACATTATCTTATATTGTTTAAGTGCTTCATATTCCGACTCTGGCAAATCGCGCTTCTTGGTCTGAAGGAAAGTTGTGTTGTTTGCAAAAATAGCTCCCAACAGAAAAAAAAACTTGGAACTGATCCAGTTTTTTTGCTCCAGGCATGGGGCCTGGTCAGTTCTTCCGTCGACTACCACTTACAATGGAGGACAACTACGACAACAACACGCGGTCTCCGGTTCCGTCTATCACTAAACGCCGTCTGGTCGTGGATGAGGTCGAACTTATGGCCATGAACGGAACGTCGGTTCAACGACCCCCCCCCCCCCCGCCTCCCCCAGTCGATCTCGCGTTAATCGTCGGTCACTGCGAGTGTGCAGGTATATGAGCCACCTTTCGTTATTTCCTGTGCGTTTGTTTGTGTATATATTTGCATTTGTTTTTCATGCAGATGATATGAAGTGTTAATAAATGTTCCATTATTTTTTTTTTATAATGTGTTGGATGCTTGAAAGATGCACTTACACGGGAATATTGCAGAATGCAAAACACAATCATTGAGACTTGTAGGTATCACTTATCTAGGATATAACCTTTTTTGCACGTCTTTTCGGCCTTACACAATTTCCTTTTTGGTAATTAATTAGTCCTTTTTGCAGTAACTAGTGAAAGTATGTATGTGCTGCTAAAGAAAGCAGTTTTTGCGAACTTTTCATGCAGCAGCTTTAACTAGTATAGATATTCTACTTTCAGCCCCAATGCTTTCATTAGCATTATTCTACTTGTCGTGGGGTAACAATAGCGCTAAAACGGTTCATGTGTGAGTACGGAAGGTACTAACTGCATGCTATTCTTAGCACCTTTTAAAGTTTAGCACCGCTAGGGTACTGAAAATTGGTCTAGCAGGTGTAGGGTACTACATTTAGTACACGGGTGCTAAACAAATATGGGTACTTATATTAGCACCTTGATACTAAACTAGATCTCAGTTAAGTACGAATAAAATGCTTAGCTTAGCACCGCTAGGGTACTGAAAATTAGTCAATTGAAAAGTACCTCTATGGTGCTAAACTTTTTTTACAGTGGTGAAAGGACGACACGGAGAGGTCACGTCGGGTGACATTTTCTCAAGAGCAGCAACGAGACAGCCATTAATTTTCATTTGGGGACTCGTTGTCCGGTGTTGTCACGTGCCAGTGGCGGCGCGTCCGTGACAAATGTCCGACGCACCGCCGCCAGGTGAGTTCGGCGCCGTGAATGTCGCATGGGATCGATGGACGACGCACACGGAGAGACGCGAGGAGTGGGAAGACGGAATCAAAGTGAGGAGACGATATAGGGATATATGATGTGGTAAATTTTGGGATTCCTGAAATTAAGTAGTGGTGATGAGAACAGCACAAAAAGATGCACAGTGCAACTGCACACCACATCCCCTAAAGTTAAGCAACTATCCCAACTCTGCTCGATGATCTCCCCATTTTCAGTCGATCCTAGCCCCGCCAATGGCGATGTTGTCCTCGGAATGGACCTCCGGCCGCGGCGGTCTCGTCTTCTCGACCTCGCCTCCGCAGGAGCCGCCGCCTTTGACGGCCATTTAACAACAAAATAAATGACCCGCTCGCACAGAGGAGAGCTGCCCTCTTAATGGCCGGAATTTGTAATTGGATTTTCGATAGAAATGGTGTCGAGTAACACAGAGCGCCAGGTGGCTGTACTAGCCTGGGAAGATGCCATCCAAGAGATAGCGTGAAATGAGACACACCAAAACGGCACTGCGGTTAGCGAGCACATGTTTCGGTGGCCAGCGCTGGCAAAATCTCATGCGTATTTAACAGGCATAGTTTATTGTTACGTCATGGCGTAATCTTCATAGAAGCTCCTATCGAGAAATAGGTATGTAGTTTATCTAAAATATTTAAGCATTTGTGCAGCTGCAAATTTTACCGCACTGGATTTAACGATCGATCATCCTTCACGCCTTCTTAACGACGCCATGAGACAGGAGCCGACAATCGCCACCGTTCCGGCGAGGACCTGCCCGGCCACCTGACTTCCCGCCGTCTCGCTCCGATGCGTTCCGGCAGCACACAGCACGTCGCCACGTCGGCACTGACCGCCGCCAGACGCGACCACGGCGACATCCGTGCGACGCACCACTTCCGCCCATTTGTGCGCCTTCACGGAGCGTCTTCCGACCCCGGTCCGCCGCCCCCGCCTCCCCCGCACGGCACCTGGCCGATTCGCCCTCCTCGGTCACACATCATCGTGACCGAGCGCCCTAATTGACGGCAGGACGTCGCATTGTGTCGAGTCCTTTCGCGTCGCGTCGCGGAGGACGCAGGACGCGGAGGAACGAGTGACCTGGCGGGAGCGAGGACTTCCGACCGGGTGGGAGTCTTGGCTCGGAGAGAGCCGCGGCCGACGGTCACACCCGCGCTAACCATGGGAGCGAGGCGGCCGCGTGCGCCGCGGTTGCAGCAGCGCTCCCGTGTGAACGGCGACGCTGCCGGCGCGTCCGACGCCGGGGAGGGGAAGGAAGGATGTGGCCACGGTCCGAGTCAGGTGTCGGCTTTGTTACGGGCTGACCGGACGTTGGCCGCGGTCCGCGGAGACCGGCGATGTGATTTTATGGGTAGGTATTCAGCGCTCGGAGGTGGTGTAAAGAGTATGCATGAATATGGTGGAGTAGAGACTTGATGCGGGCAGGGTAACGCATCTGCCAGCGACAGCATTTGGTTAAGCCTATAATAGCTTTCTTGATTGCTTTCAGTGACGTGTAAATAACTATTGAAGCTTATACCACAATTCTCCTCCAGTTGTCCGTGAGATGAGCTTTCTAATAACGTTTTGACATGACGGCGAAACCCAGTCAATTTCACGTGTCCAGTCCATCCTCCCTGATTTAATGGCTGTGGATTTCGCACACATCATGACAAACAGAGCCAGCTTCCGCTGGGAACACGGTGCCAAAATAAGGCCGCCGACCGGCACAATCTGTCACAGCGCGTGAGAACACCGTCAGCCGGACGAGACGTTCGGACGACAATTAGAGCAGACACTGACGTAATCAGAAGGGACAATTTGTCCCCGCGCGGGCGCAGACCACTGACCTGGCCGACAGTGAAGGGCCAAGGCTGGAGAATAGATATTGCTGACGATATCTGGTCAGTACACATAACCGGCAAGGTGATTCAAGTAACAACTTAATTGGATTGATGTGCTGCGCTGTTGGGATAGCGAGATACAACACTACAGTTCACCTTTTACGCCTGAACTGGACGGCAACTGAAAATATATTGACCAAAGAGGCTTAAAATGTGGCGTTTTTTTGTCATCTCTCAATGCATTCGACTTGGTTGGCTCAGTCATCCACTTATTTGGTTTAATCTCCTTCAATCTTCCTTCAGTTTTAATTATTAGCCGCAGCATCACCGTCATCTGCAGCAGCAGCAGCAGCAGCAGCAGCAGCAGCAGCAGCAGCGGCTGCAGCCTCCGCCCCATCGCCGGCGGCTGACGCGTGCTGGCCGCCGTCAGCCATTGCTCCGTCCACGTCTCGTGCAGGGTGTGCTCGGCCCTGTCAGCCCCGGGGCAGACCCCGGGCCAGCCAGTCCAGAAGCGGGGCGACACGAAGGCCGACGTGCAGCGGAGCATCGCCGAGCAGCCAAGGACGACATGTAAACAGACTCCGCCCCTGCAGCGGCAGCCGGTGGCCCGGGCACGTCCGTCGAACGGGTCCGCAGATCGATTATAGACTGAAGTGGAGCTAGGTTGGGACCCTGTAGGTGTCTCGCTGACGATTATTAGTGGATTGAGTTACATGAGCAGCTACGCCGGTATATGGTTTATCAATAAGTCATGAGGCTGAACTCTGATGACGAATACCTTACTTTTGACAGGAAATAGGGAAGATTGCAGTGACCAGAATTAGGTCCTATTTGAATTTTCATACCATGCATCACACCAGACGTTCACGATCTTTTAAGAGGATGCATTGCATGGTGTATGCGATACATTCTGAAGGTCAACATAAGACAGGCCACATGTATCAAAATCTCATGAATAAAATCTCCTCTAAATGCTCTCGTTCTCTTCTCCGTGAAATTGCCTCTGCACTCTGCAGGCCGCTGGGAGCACAGCCACACCCATTTGGGCTGGCCCCGCCTCTCGGCTGGCGGCGCCGCGGGCCGTCGCCGCCCCTTCAGTTCCACCGGCGCGGGACGGCCCAGCAGCAGCGCCCCTCTGCAGAGCGGCACCCTCGGGGAGGTGCTCTCTCGGCAGCAGCGCCCCTCTGCAGAGCGGCACCCTCGGGGAGGTGCTCGCTCGGCGGCAGGCCGGGCACCTGTCGCCGCCGCGTGCCCCTACAACCGACAATTTGCATAATCGCCGACTGGCCGCCACCGGCGAGCTTTATACAGGATTTATCGACAGGGCGCGCACGGATAATAGTGGGGTACGGGCGCCCCGGCGCGGCGGTCGGCCGCCGCCGTCCGACCGACCGCCTCCCTCCGCTCTCAGCTCGAGCAATACCTGCCAGGGTGATCGGCAATCACTACAGAAACTGGAGTGATTTGAAGATTTAGGGGAACGCTGCATGTGTGGCAGCAATTTTATGGGTGATTGTTTTGCCCATGAAACTTCATAAAATAAAATACCTTTGTTTGTTAGCATATAAAAGTAACGCTCATTGAACATAAACATTCATTAGAGTCAATCATAAACAGGTATGCTTCACATTCGCCTAAAGATGTCAAAACCTATCACTTATGCATTATGGGACTCGCGTCCCTCACCAAAAACACGATGCCTCATCTCACAAGCCTTCCTTCATTGCCAAGCTCAGCCCTCATTACCAGCTCCTGCACCGCTGTGCCGCAGGACCCGCCTCGCTGCAGTCCGTTCCGCTCCACATCCCCGGCCGGTGCCGCACCCTTCTCCAGAAGCTGCGGGCGGCTCGGTAAGGCCCGTCGACAGTAACCCACGTGCCGCCGCGGGCACCTTCATTCCGACCGCCGACTCGGGAAAGGGGTGATTACTCTTAATTAGCGCGCGCTGCTTATAAAAGAACGCTTCTCTGAGGTATGCCGGCACAGGTGGACTGCAGGCGTCTTTGTGGTGGCTATTATAAACTTTTGACATAAATGACTGTAATTATTATGTATCGTTTGCATAATGAGAGCAGCATTGTTGGGTGACTGATCGAACATGGAAGCATTAATTAATGATCCATGATAAAGCCTTGAGATAAGTATTAGTTTTCGCTGTATCTTCCTAACGGTGGCCGTTCAATTAAGTAGGTAGGTGCTTGTACAATGACCGAAGATGAAACTTTTAAAAGTGTATAGATTGTAGGCGAGTGTTTTGCCTTATTTCTCAGAAGTATGTATAGCTACCTATAGGTATATGTAGGTATAGGTATGCTCTATAAGTAAGTTTATTGCAAATCGCAAACATAGTAAAGCTATGGTTCCTAAGTTTCAAGCACAAAGAAAATGTTATTGGTGCCACTGCATTGCTGCACAGCCTGTCACCTCATTTAAAATCAGAAGGCGCCCTCCGGAGAACCGCAATAGGTCTTCCCACATCGTGATGCTTTCAGCATCTGGTCATCAGCGCGCGATGTGCTAATAAGCGGGTCCGTGATGACACCACGGCGCCCTAATTACAGCTCTAATTACGTCTGGCTCGTGGCCACCACACCTCAGCGCGGCCACGCCCTGGGCGCAGTCACGGGTCAGGGCCGGGGGGCGCTCAGTGGGGGCGCCGCGGGGGGCGCCCGAGGCGCTGCACAGGGTCACACACAGAGCTCAGTTGAAGGCCAGAGCGGGGCCGGCCAGCTCCCGTGGGAGTTCTGTAACTGCCCGGAGGTATGACCAGCCCCGTCACCTCGGCAGCTGTCCACTGCGCCGCAGCCCTCCCCCTCCCCCTCCTTCCCCCCCCCCCAGCTCAGCACACGCAGCTGACCGTCGGTACCGTCATCCACGGCACCCAGCGGAGACGGAGAAAGCGCTGGGAACGGGTCACCGCTGCGGGCTGGTTGGCGGTCAGATGGCCGCCGATGGGAACTGAGAAATGACCGGCCGAATGACGACAGATGGCGGCAGGAGCGACGAAAGATGGTATCAGCAGACGAACAACCGATAACGTTTGAGGGAAGAAATACCTATAAGCTATATTGATAGCTGATATTTATCTCCCATCAACGTGACGACATTAAATGGCAGCTGGTTAAATTTAAAAGCGTCCAAATGATTGATAATAAAAAACCTGCCACTGCGTACAGATGCAGGTAGAATCTCACATTATATTATTTATTAGGATTGTAGCCATGATCAGCTTCAGGCACACCAGGCCTTTCTATGCCAGGCTCCAATGACTGTGGTCTCAAGAGTCAGACCTTGTGACCTCACTCCACCTAAAAGCATCCGCATCAATGTCATTCAATAGAGCCCGCCCATTTGCCACTCTAAGCCCCGTGGGACGCTGCAACAACGTCCCCCGACCGGTGGCATCCGATTCACAACCGCCTCACCGCTGTACTGGTTGATGGGAGAGGGGCGTGACCCGTCTGCGCGACATGCAGCGGCCCCACAACTCATGGCCTGTGTAGGGACCGGGAGTCGCGTCCAGCCGCACCGCCCCCGCCAGTGTCATCCTGCAGTGCCATTACTGAGCTGTAACCGGCCGACCGGCGTGATACCGCCGTCCCCGCGGCTCGTGATATACCGCCGGGACTCCGTGAGACGGTGACGCACCGCGCCGAGACCGGCCGACCGGGCGACCGGCCGACTTTATGGGCCTGCTGTAAGTGAGGGCAGCGGGAGGTAGGGGGCAATCTGTTAACAAATAGTGCAGCGATCCAGAGATAGTATTCATCAGTGGTGACACGCAGTGAATGCGGGGCGACTGTCGCACCTGGGGTGAGCCGCGGCCACGCCCGACGAGCTCACAGCATCCGGGCTGAGAGGTCTGTCTCATAAATATCGACAGACGGACCTACGGATCAGGCGCAGGGCGTTTGAAATAAAATCCAGGAGCTGGTCCGTAGAAATACGTAGGTGATTACGCTGATTCACTTTTGCGGTACGTTGAGTCTATGGCATAGTGTAAGCTTCGCTTAAACGACCTTCCATTTGTTAAGCCTGCTTCATGAGACTGGTGCCGAGTTTAGTGTCTCCGCTACTAGCCCATTCATCACGGGCTGACATTCGGTCCGGCCGGAACATGCCGCCGCTGCCGTCTGGCGAGCATATCGCCCCCATATTTCAGGCCGACGACAGGGCCTGCGACAGAGGGAGGATGTAGCCTCTCCCCGGCCCCGCCCGCTCCGGAGAGGGTGTGGTCTCCGGCTCCGGCCCCGCCCCGTGCGGCGGTAGCCTCGCCGCGGTCGGGGCTGACCCTGTTAACCCCTGCCGGCGCTTAGTGCGGCGGGAGGCCGCGGCCACGTGGCTCCAAACTGCAGGTGGAAAGAGCCGCGGTGGAGGTGAGCTAACCCGTCCTCTCGGTGGGAACAGACCCCGCTCACAGGAGCGGCCGCGGCGGCCGACGGCGCAGCTATGCCAAAGTGCCGGCCCTCGGCGGGTCAGCGTCAGGTCAGAGATCACAAGATAGCGCATGTCTTACCAATGGCTGATACAAAGAGCCGACGAAAATTCGACACTCAATTAGCAGCTATATTTATGGACTTTGCAACGGTGCATGTGTCATTGACACTGTTCGAAAGCAAGCATAAATAGTGAGATTATTTCGCTCGGAGGGCGCCCTAACAAGCAAGAGCCGTTAAAAAGAAGCCCTCCTGTGTCTGGGCCATATCGCGGGCCGTAAATCACCGCTGGAGGTGCGCGATTCGATGGGCCTTTCCTCCCGCCCCGAGCCGCCGCAGCTTCTGAGTTCGTTTTCTCATACGATATTTCACGGAGCGGTGAGACAAAACGGCTTGTGATGTCAATGTGGCCCTAAACCACACAGCATGCTATCGACAGAGACAGAGGGCATGCAAATTCCGGCGCCGTGAGATTGCACGAACGAATCCGTTGCACTACAATGGAGATTATGAAGAGATATGACGGATTGTGATTACTGATCCATGAGATGCAAATGGAATAGGTAAGTGGATTTGTGTGTTATCTAAGATATTGATTATCAGGTAGAATGTTTTTCTGTTGACGGGTAAGCTCGCACCGTTGATGTGATGCTGATTGGGGGATGGTAAAAACGCTACAGCGATAGACCTGTAGGAATTGTCAGCTTCCTTACATGGCGTTGATGCAACTAGATACACAGCGGGCTCGATATCGTAGGTATAGACATATACTTGGTGTGGACTACTAAGCCACGACCAATGGAACTATAATCATCGTCAGGACAAAAAAAAAACTGGTAGACTTTAACCTACATTTGTAAAAAAAAAAACTCTGTCGTATCGGAATGCACGGTACCTGTCAAATTTTACCCACATCTTTCCGTCACCTGCCCCCATACGACACCTGTTCGTCTCCCGCGACTCTGAGAAACCCCAGCTATGTCCGCCATCCCGCCGGCTCGCACCTCCCGCCCCGGCATCACAATAGACCGCACCGCAATCTAAATGGATCTAGCTCCTCCGCGTAATGGACCAGGTCGAGCCTGGCGGCCCGGATACAAATTGATATCATTAGGTAGCGCCGAACCCATCTTTCCTTAACGGCTCAACTGGAGGCGTTGGCACGCGGGCTGTTGAAAAGCCGAGGAAGTGGAGCACCGCACCGTCCGGAATTTTCTACAGTAAAAAGCTCATGACAGAACGATACAGCAGGTGCACACACGGAAGGTAAGATGGGAGCGAAAAGGGAACCTGAAATGTCAAGACTTTTTGGGTTCTGGTAATTGCCTGGCATATCCGTTAGAACCGCTTACAGATATTTCGATGGTATCGGACGATCTTTTTTGCCGCTGGTGTTGCAATTCACGAGGCCGATTTAGGTTCCCACAGAAATCGCTTCGTTGGAACTACAGGGCGTTCATCGATGCATAGCTAACTCGAGAGACCTTCCCACGCTCGCGACCAGGATATCAAACCATACGGTTTCATACAGAACACGGCTTCCCAGCACCTTCCCCGGCGACTGTTTGGAAATCCGTCCATGTCGCCTGTCTCTCCCCGAAAATAATGCCGAGCACGGACTATCACCAATTACTTGAACATCGCCGGCTCGTTTCTGAAGTTTGTTAAAATGATCGACCTATACCCGCTCCGACGTCTCTCCTCAGCTTTTAATTTTTGGTTTAGAGCCACCTGGACTTGCTCTCACTCAACCCTTAGTCCTCCTCGGACCTCGAATCTTGTTTGATCTTAAATTTTCGATGTTCGGTCGCTCAGTCCTGACTCTCGCTCGCTCCGTCCTTAGCTCTCGCTCGCTCGATTCGTTACACCTCTCCTCCCCACTGGGCCGCTCCGTCCCGTCACGGGTCACACGGGCGCCCGGTGTCACACTGCGAAACATCGTTTGTTGGGCCCGTTTCAATTAGGCGATACGGTCTCTTTATGGTGGGCTGTTGGCCGAATGGCCGGCCGGGCGGCGCGCCGATGCCGGAGTTAACTAGCTCGATTCACCCGGCGATAGGAGGTGCCGGCCCGGCCCGCCGCACCCAAAGCTAATGGAGAATGCCGACCGGCCGGCTCAGGAATCACATGGCACGGCGTGGTATGGCGAGGCCGGCAGCGGAGGGAGGGGACTTGAGGTGGAGAGGACATGGGCTGCTCCAGAGAGCAGAGCTGTGTGTTTGGGGTTTGGGATGCGAACAGAGCTCAGAACGAGTTGTATAGTAGAAATGTAAGCTGTTTCAGAAAGCAAAACCATGTTTAGTGGCTAGTCTTCCACAAACTGAACCAATTTTTTAGTGATGACCAAGTAAGCTTTACTTACTTGAATCTGTGTACGAGCACTAGGTACTCCTTTTTACCATCTCACTAGCATGAGAATCGCTTGTAAATAAGTTGATTTGGCTGATAAATCTCAGGGAGCTTCATGACGCCTGCCACCGAATCGCCCCAGGTCCGGCGAAAGTCAGACGCATCGCTCGTTGTCACGACTTTGACACATATTAATTAGGCATGTCGTCTCCGGCGGCTGATAGAGCAGGGCTGGGAAGGCCGCGAGCGGCGACTACCGGTCTCGCTCCCGAATCAATCATAAGTCGAGGTAATAGGCGATGTCATAGCTCGGTTTCAGAGCGCCTAATGCACGTATAAGGATGGGAGAAAGTAGCTACCAGTGGCTGGATAACGAACTGGGGACAGTCGAGAAGTCGAGCATCGCAGGAATGGTGAATATGCCACAGAAATGTTAACCGCAACTTGTGATGTGTCGAGTTTTGTCATTTGTCTATTTTATGTGATTGTGGTCTCATTTCATACATAGTGGCACAGTGCAGGTTAAATTACACAACACGATGGGGATTGGAATCACACAATTATTATAGTTTATGACATTAGACAGAACGCATGGCATGTAGGCATTAAAGGAAGGGTGCCACCTTCCGAAATTTTTGTTCTATGAATCTATTTTACTTATTTGAATTTTTAGACGTGGTTAGCGCGTCCACAATATACAAAAAACCGAAACATTGCATTTAATACATTGGCCAAAAAAAAAAGATCGTTGTTTATATCACCACTACAACTCAAGGTCGTTTGATGTGGCAGCTAGGACGGCTGGCATATCATGTTGTCATGGCAACATATCATTCTGCCATTTGCATTGATGGCGCGACTGAGACAAAAAGATGAACAAATAAAAAGGAAGAAGATAACATGATTTGAACTAAGTTGTAGGTAACCAAGTAGGTAACTGTTGGCCATATTTGCCACCTAATTGGTAATGACGATAAGTCGAGTAAAGGTTTTTCCTTTACAATGCTTAAGAGATCTATGGAACCCTTCACCCTTCATGCAACTTACTAGAAAAACTTCCCAATTAAAATTTTAAAACTTAAGTGTATACCATAAATAAAAAATATACCCTTTCAAAATGATAAAACATGCTTCAAAAGTATAACTTTTATACATACCTTTGCTGATTTCATGTTTTATAAAATACCCTTAACACGACGAGGAAATAGTGCTGAAGATTTTTGCCTGCCCGAATGCTGGCAGCAAAACTCGCGAATGATAACTTCACGTGCGGATTCAATGCTGACCGTCTCGAGCATAGGTAAGTGAAGCCGGTTTTTAGGTTCATGTGAGGCTAATCTTGTAAAAACTGCGTTGTGTCCAAAAGGTGGCACCCTTCCTTTAACAAAACGCCTTCACACATTTCGGATTTTGCTGCTAAAAGTTTTGAGTGAAATAGCCTGCACCTATTAGAGGTCGAGCCGGGCGGCGCGGTCGCCGGCGGCCCAGAAGCCCTTGTCGGACACGGTGCCGGGTCAGCAGGGGTCACCACTAACCCCAAATGACGGCGGCACGCGGCACCCGGCCACACCGCCAATTAAGCGGGCCGCGCCCCCAGGCCGGGCTGCCAGCCGACGGGATAATGTCGGCCCCACATGAGTCCCGGCCGCGCGGCTAAAAACTCCGGCCCCAGCGCACCCGATCATTTCGGTCCAGCGCGCCGCTCCGGGTCGATCGAAATGGACGGTGAAGTCGCGCTCAAGTAGTCAGATAAACACTGCCAGCAAGCGGGACTAGGTCTTGGGTTGTGGTAGATTGTGAGCGGTTACGGTCCCCGAAAATAGGGCACGTGCTCGAAGTTCAATGCTATTCAGCAAGGCAAAGACAGCTTTACGTTAACGCTCTGTGAAAGCTGTAAGGAAACGATAACAAACCTGCGAAGGTCACTCCTTTGGAAAACGTTAAACAAACATCGGAAACCAATCCGAACAAAGGAAAGCAAACAGTGATAGAAAGAACTAAGAAGCGCATTGGAAATTCAGCAAAAACTGGTCCAGATGTTTGCACGGGATATAGAACTTGCATTAAGTCTGGTTCACATGATAACGAAACAACGACTAACGATAACCGAGCGCATCAAGGTTCTATCCAGCTCACGCTTTGCAATGAAAAGAAAAAACAGCACCGCATTAAAACTCGTCGCTCGTATGCGTTTTTGTTCTGGTGCTTTATCATCGACCGGCTTCGTGCCGGGGGTACAGGGTTGCTGAATGGAACGTGATTCGACGGGGTAACTAATCGTCACTGTCCCCGTGCTGAGGGTGACGAATGGCGCTCGTGGTGACGCCTGCCACCGCCACCGGCACACGCCGCCGCATTCCCAGCAACGGTCACTGACATGAGCCCGACCGTCCTGCAAGATTTCTCGCCTGGCGTCGTGACTTGCATATGGGCTGAGCGATTCCACTCGACTGAGAATCATTCTGCCAGTCAAGAGTCCCGATGGTGCTGTCCGAAACAAAACATACTACAATCAAACACGTCTTCGCGGAGAGACGTGACCTCTGGAGACCTCCCAGCGATGGATCGGCAGTGAGAGGCACCAGAAGGTGGGCTCGCGTGCGCCGCAGAGCCACCGGCAGCCGCTCCTCTCGCAGCAGACACCGCGCCGCGAGCCGGCACGCACCGGCTCCACTTTTTGTCGCCACGCGCCGCCTCCGCCGCCTCCGCCAGAGGTATAGCAGCCGATCTGGAGTGGCCGTTAGGCCGGTGACCGGTCAGCGGGGCGGCGGCGACGGCGGGGTGGGGCGGCCGAGCGCCGGTCAGTTATGAATAGTGAACATTCTCTCACCGCGGCTGCCACCCCAGTCGGTCGGATTACCGCCGTGGGCGAATCACGCCGCCGACACAGCTCCCGTGGCTGCCGTGATGTGTCAGATCTGACCCGTGACTGCTTTGAAGGCGCCGACATTGTGAAATAAATACACTGCTTGCTAAGTAGAAAGTCATTTAGTCTATGAGGCGCTTATTTATACGGGCTAGCTGTATCAGTTGTGGCATTTTTTATCGGAAAACTAGCACCTATGTGTGACTTTTTAACATGATAATTATTCGATCATTCACGTAATTCAACATTTCGATCGATGGCATTGCGGCACAGTTTAACCCTCGCCGGACCTATTGGTTTTCTACATACGCGCCGGCCGAGGGAGGGGGGGGGGGGGGCGGGTACGACCCCCCTCGCCGTTTCGCCCCTGGTGGAGCTAGCGCGTCGCGGAAAAAAACGAGCGTGTGCGCCGTTACGAGACGCAGAGATTGGTACCCAATTTTAAGGTCCTAGGTCAACCGGTGACCTCTGAGGTCAGGTCAAGTGCCCCAAGGTACGGTTCAGTTTTTGGTGAATAGCTTCGCAAAAAACGGCCGCAGAGCCACGATTTTGGCAGCATCGTGTTTGCCTCGCTCAGGCGCGTCGAATGATATACTTTTTGTCCGGGTCAGGTCAACTTGGGGTGTTGACCTCAGGTCAAGGTCAGGTCAGCACCCCCAGGTCACGAAGTTGGCCTAAAGAGGTCATGTCGCATATCATTCGATTTAGCAGGTCTTCCTGAGTCCATTGGTGCCTTTCCCGACTCGCTAGCTCAATTTGATCAAGAGTTATTGACGAAAAACTAATATGACCTTGATGACGTCACAAAGGACGTCACGCAAGGTCAACATTGCAAAAGTGACACATCTAACCTTGCAAGGAGTGCATCAAATCACGATTCTGTGTGCTTGAGATAGTTGGAGATCGTTCCCGGCGCCAGAATAGCAGTTTTCATTTTTCCCCATTGACTTATAGGTGGTGAGGTCACGAAAATGACCTGACCTCAAAAGACCTTTAGGAAAAATCCGAGATAAACAAAATTTGAGACTCATAATGGATACTAGATCCTGCAAGTTTCATTTCCCTGTGACATCTCCTCTGGCAGTGAGGGCGCTGCGAAGTTGCGACATCTGAAGATCGTGCAGAGGTTCACGTATGACGTCATAGGTCAGTGACCTGACCTGACCCAAAAATGCGGTTGGTGTCAAAAGATCTGGCTTGAATCAAAGGTCAGGTATGCCAAGTTTCAGCTCTCTATCGCCAGCGTGTTCGGAGCTATCGCGAAAAAAACCTATGGGGGGGGCGGCACCCGCCCCCCCCCCCGTCGGCCGGCGAGGGTTAAAAGTCACCTGAGCAACGCAGTTTCAAATCACGGGCACTGAAAGCTTGGTGAACTGGTGAGTACCATGATGTCATCGAGCGCAGCCCCACACCCTAGGGGGTCGCGCGGCTCAAATAATTCAGCCTGTTCAAATATCTCAGCCGACTCACACAACTCAGGCGGCTCACCTAACTCAGGCGGCTCACGCGTCATCGAGAGAAGTCAGTGGGGAGCGGATGGCTCGCGCCCCGTAGCTCGCCTTATGGTAACGAGCCTCACTCCAGCACCGGGCAACAGCTATTTAGGAGACAGCTGAAAAGGCGCCCGCCCGGCCGGTCGCATACAAACGAACAGCTCAATCAGCCGGCACAGGAGGGGAATTAGGACTCCTTTCAGCGTCCACCACTCGACGGCGATGTAGATCAGAGAGATAGCTCGCCGGCCTGTCGTCTTGCGTCGACATCTCCCGACAGAAGAGCAAAGATTTTATCGCCGCAGCAACGTACTTGCACGCGCACGTTTGACGCGTCATCATTTTGCAGGCTGATATCATGCAACATGGCTACAAGTGCAAGCTGTGTTGGGCCAGCGCAATGATTGGCCCCATTGGAAGTCCACTGAACTAAATCGCCTTTTCAGCGGCGTCCAGAGCCGAAACTCTGTAATAACAGCCGCTGTGCTTGTAAAATGACACGGCAAATCTTGCGGGCATAAAAACGGGGTCATAGGTCGACTGGTATATTTTTCTTGCATTGAGAGCGCCGCCTTTCCAGTGGGATGACGTGGATGTGTGAGATAGATGGGAAAGCGGCGCCTACAAAAGCGGCGGACGGCTCCCGAACAGCGCGGGCTGTTTGATGTCGCCCGGAGCGGATTATCGATTGTTTTCCTCCCGACGACCTGATGAAACAAGGGCGGGTTGGCGCCCCTCCCATCCAGCTGACGGTCGTGTCTGCTCTCTGCAGACTGGGGAGGTCAGAGCGCGCGGACACCAGCCTCGCCGAGCGCCAGGGCGGGGCGCCGGCGCCGGGCGTGGCCCGCTTGCCTGACCGAAAAACGGCACATCGGGTGTGCCAAGGTGATCGTCTCTCACGTGAAACGGTCCGCGCTGAAGTCAGCTGTCCGGTGCAGTGATTTTATCGGTCCGTTGCGCTTAATTGGACGGCTGTCCGTGAGGCGATTGCTTGCGGGTCCCACACGGGGACGGGCCCGGGAGGCGCAGGGCCTTGGTGACACGTTTATGATCAGAAGATTAGCCCGTTCCGTCCGGCGCCATTGGCACTTGATAGGCGTGGATTACGACGCCACTTCTTGGTTCGTAAAGTCGGCGCCTTCATTCAGAAACAGACCGTTGACGATGGAAACATCATCCGAAAACTGATTCTCGTGAGCGGTAAAACCAGGCTAGTCTGCCCTCTTTTGGTCGTAACTGTGCAGTTTATTGGTCTAAAACTGATTCGTTACTCTGTCGTGGGAGTTTTTGCCTAGGGAGAGGTTACTTGTTGTACAAAGGGCCACTAAATGGAGACATTTGTCTTCATCTTTACATGGTTTTGATGTTCCGTCCTCATGCAAACAAAAAACGTTTTGCTTTAGGATATTTCTACTAGGAAGAGCGAAATACCTACCTGGACACAAGTGGGGAATCTTCGGAACCGCTGACTCAATAAAAGCGAACCTATGAGCAGGTTTCGCTATTGCATTGCTATTCGTTGTCAGGTTTGTATCAGGTAACCATAAAAGCTAACACTGATATGTTGGGGATAAATAAACGGCCCATTTATAAAACGTAGGCATCACACAAGGTTATGCCATATACAGATCGCTGAAACGTAACATTATTTCCAGAGAGATCAACTTTCAGGAGCCTTTCAAAACAATCATAAGCTCTGCTGCAATCTGTGAGGCTCTTTGGGACAGCGTTGACTGAGCTGACCAATCGGCTATACCAGAGTGGCTACAAATAATCAATAAGTATTCAGACACATGGCCTGTGAAGGCCCCTGGCTCACTCCCCGGGAACTGAATGAAGTCCATTTGAAGCTGTCTGTCCCGGTGGGCCCCATACAGCACATCGATTTCTCTCGCGGCAGGACCGTTGATTCTGGTAATCCTCCCGGTGGAAGCCGGCGCACGCTCGCTGCCGGCGCGGCGCCGATGTCAGGGTCACGGAGGTCACCGGGCCGGTCCGTGTAATCTCCGCGCCGCCGCCGGTCAGCGCGCCGTATAAGAGCCGCTGTTTAGGGCCAACCCGAGGGGATACCGGCGCTGGACGCCGGGACGCCGCGTCCCCGAGGGCTGCCCGTTGTCATGGCGACCGTCGACCTCTGCCTCCGCGGAGGAGAATGGTTAGCGGCGGCGGCGGGCGGCGGCGCGTCACGACGGTGACCCCACTGACCCGCCGGTGACTGGGCGCCGCGCCGGCCCGTGTTTGATCAGTTGTTGAGACGCCGCCGGGCTGACCCGAGCCGGCTGAGGTCAGCCCGCCGGCCAAATGAAGCCTAACGAGCGACCCGGCGCCGCCGACGCCACCGCACCCGACGCCGATGGGCGATCAGGCCCGTTTCCTGTTTCTACTGCACTGACAAAGAGAGTCGTGACATGAGAGGAGATATGGATTGCCAGAAGTTGAACCATAACGAGGATCACAGGTCACGGGGTTAGACAACTAAAGCCACTGAGCGCATCGCATCTCCAAGAAAACAGAACAAAGAAGACGGAGACGGAAGCGGAGCTTACGCTTAGTGCTTAGAGTTTAGTTTCCTAGCCACCAGATGGCACCAGGAGTAGGCGCCTGAAGTTATGTTGACCCGCAAGACACATAAATCTAAATGTGCAGCGTATGCATGAGCCTGCGCGCGTACAACCGATGACGATAAGACAAGATCTCGTCGGAGAGAATGGAGCAGCCTCATTGATTTAGAAAGCATCTGGCTCAAACGTTAGTATTCTGCCATCTTGCTGGGTCATGACAGGGTCACTAGAGTGTACCCGAAGCCCGATAAAAAACCACAGGTTAATCATGATACCCTTCATGGATTTCATCAATCACGGTCTGCACTGCCTATGAATCATATACTTGATAGTTTATATCCGCCCACTCTCAGATGCCTTTACATTATACCGACTGACAAGACCTGGATACGGAATGCATAACGGATCGGCCAGCCATGCAGGCATCTCATATTGTCATGATCAAAGAGCACGGTACAGAGTGAGCGCTTCGTACTCAAAGTCCCCAACAGAGGCCGGGCTTTCCATTTCGGCCAATACTGGGCGGAGTGTGGCGCAGCCGATTGCTGATTTGCTTGTCATGGTGACCGAATGCCACGCGGAGGCGTCACAGAGGTGAACTCTGCCCTCTGCGGGTCGGGTCATGACCTCGGCAGTCGGCAGAGACGGCCAGGGTGGCAGGGGTCATGTGGATGGAGTGTCGGAGTGGCAAAAACACGCTGCGAGAGTGAATGGATAATATGGGTTCGAAGCGTTATTACAGGCAATAATTTAGGTAAGCAATTTAATTAAATTATTGACAATTCATGTGCTACTTTTGTCACATACCACTAGCAGAGTAGACTTAGAGACGTCTGTGGATTTGGTTAGCATTTTAGGTATCCTTGCTGTAGGTAAGAATTGATGAATAAATAAATATCTTACCAAAAAAACCTGGACTGTTCCTTTTTGACCACGACAACAGGAAATCCATTCCGCGCAAATTTCCAATGATAATTTAGTACATCTAAAAGTAACGACTAACGAGGGCATCGTTGGAGTTTTGCTATACGTTACCTTCTCAAAAGAAAATCCATATTAACTCCAATCAAATATATATTTGAAGGTCCTCAAAGACATACTTGAAAATCACCTATTGCATCGCTCTTATAGTGTAAAGCTTACTTGTATATTGAAATGATTCAGACCAGCGTTTCGTGGTCCGGTACCTCCAGGTCGGCCGGATATTGACCAATGGCCAGCAAACACCATGATAACGGCGTCTTATTCCAAGCTGTGTTCTCGGTTGATCAGTCTCATATCCTCAGCTCGTTCGCGTCTTATGCGCGGGCACCCACGCAGCAGCTTTCTCTCACCACATCAGTGGCAAGAAGTCGCGCCGGTTTTGCCGCGGCGCCCCGACCGGCGGCATTTAGCCATCAGCCGGCAAAAACGGTCGATCGCGCATGCGTCGGCGGTCAACACGGGTCAAGCGCGCGCCCGCCGCGGAGCGCAGCGCACTTCGATTACGATCGGCGCACTTTTTGTGTGTTTTTCATCGAAGGCGGCAGAGCTGCATGTCGGCCGCGCCGATGCCTGTAATTAAATCAGGTCCCGGCGGCAGCGGCGTGGCGTGTTGAACGCCGTGGTGCTCGTGGCAGAGGCGCTCCTCGCGGCGTGCCAGCGCGAGCGGTCAGCGCCGCCACTATAGATCTGCAAATCGCTCCGCGGACAGACCAGAAGCGGCTGCGAGCTATCTCGTGCCACGCAACCGCAGACCCGCCGCTGGCGCCCCCAGCGGACACATGAATTGCATAGAGATCAATTCGGCGTGCCGTAATGAACATGTTTTGCATTGAATTAGAATAATGGCCTGGTTGGGAGGTCGTGCAGTAACAGACGGCCATCTTGTCTGTGCACTGCACTCGGCCCCGGCTGGCGGGGAGCGGGGCAGGTCCCCGCGGCGTCGGAGGCACGTGAATCTCCCATAATGAGCTGATTTTATGGGCTAGACACATGTCCGAGGCCACGAAACCGCTGTTGCGCCCATTTGCAAGTGATACAATCAATGTGTGATCAACGTATTGTAGCGGGGTTTCGCGTCGTTGCGGGGCTTACCGGGCAGTCTTTATAGATAGAGAGAAGAGAGCAAGAGAGCTCCGTCGGTGTGCTCATAGAAGCCCTTCACTGTACAGCCCCTCGCGAACCCGTTCCGACTCTAACTCTATCTTTCCGGGGCGATCAATCATCGGAAACACATAGGCCAGGGTTAGGGAATGGGAGATAATGATAAATGATAATCAATTACCCTCGATCATATTGGTATAGAAAATCAACTCTATTTAACAAAAAGTCCCACTCTCAAACAACAGCGCCTTTCCTAGCTGAGGGCTATCTCCCACCGGATATACACAACAATCATACTTCCACTCGTGCATCCCTTCTCACTTCTGTCATACGTCCAGTTATACCTCATAATTATCAGAGTTAGCCGTCTCCGATCCCTCCCTCTTTGCCTAACTTCCCCCGGTGGTGCTAAGGCGTGCGCAAGTCATTATTGAGTCATTGGCCTTAAATTTCATTAACCGTTATCCCTTCATAACCACAATGCTCCGTACATCAGACAAACGCTTCATAATGCTCACGCTACACGAATAGAATATACGAACCACCACAGATTTCGGCACTCCGCCCTTGAATTACGCGACTTATAGCGGGTCCAAGACCATGCCGAACTACCTACACACAAATAATAAACACACACGCACGCAGGTTGTTGAGCGAACAATGGACTTACAGCATGGGCCGGTAAACCTTTGCAACAACGTACGCAGCCCTTGTCTTACTGCCACTCACGCGTGGACCTACCTTCTGCTGCCAGTGGTCAGTCAGCATCTCTAACACACTCCAGCCCACGGTTCCGGAGCTAGAGCTCGCAGGGCACTCAGTAGCCCGGGCTTTCCGCGGCGGACGTATCTAAAATTTGAAAGCCGGGTTGGGTAACTAAAGTCCGTCCGTGATACTAATGACCGCATCTCGCACCAGCCATAGTTCAGGGTTTCCGGGCCAACCCGGCGACCTAAAAAAAGGTTAGCTCTCGTCGGCTAACTACAAAGACGACACGCGTCTTCCACGCACGCAGGTCCACTCGGGGATATCCTGCACTCAACACACATCGTCGACTACCAGCACATAGGCGTCCAAAGCCCTATCTATCCGTGGCTGGTAGTTAAGCTGTCGTCACAGACCTATTCGAAAGGACCAGAGCATGGCCGGAGCTACTCGACTGACTGCGGGTGGCCAGCACCGTCTGACTGCGATCACCCGACTCGAATGCTCGGTATCTAATGTTCACCCCCGTCTTGCGGCATTATACGTTCCTTCGCGGGGCATTACTCTTCCGGCGGCATACGATTCCCTCGCTAAGACGCCCGGGGTCCTAACCACCTCCGAAACTATCTATGTCGCTCTTCAAATGACGTCCCGCGCCGACCACTTGAGGGACCGATAGCGGGCCTACCTATCTTTTTGAAACCGGGCTGGGTAACTAAGGTCCATCCGTGATACTGATGACCGCATCTCGCTCCAGTCATAGTTCAGGGCTTCCGGGCCAGCCCGGCAGCCTAAAATCTGCCCAGCCTCCGAAGCTGTTAATCCGAGACGGAACACCGTCATCTCGCGGCGGCCCACCCGCCGATACACATCCCAGGCGACGGCCCACGTGACCTTAATTATCACCCAGGCCTACCCTGGGCCGGAACAATCGGGCCACTGGTCCCGTGTCCCGCTAGCCAGAGGTTAGACAGACTACAGCCCGTCGTCCCCTCCGAGCCAGGACACGAGGCTGACCGGGTAACATTTCTTGAAACCCTCCTCGGCGGTCTGTGCCCGACTCGCCTTCATCCTCACGTTTAATTTCGCGACTTATTGCACGCATCCAGGGCTTACTCAATCGAGGCCTTATATCTAGTGGGGTCTGTCCGAGTTTAGCGCCATTCGGGAAACCCGATTTTTCTATTTGTACAGTCCGCGTCTCTACTCGCGTCTCATCTCCCTCCTAACCCATGGCCGCGTCGGTGGATTCTCCACGCACAGGGGCGTGACGTGCATCATCTATCTCCCCGGTTCCATCCCTTGCAGTGTCCATGTAGAATAAAATTACATATATTTCGTGTGCAACAAGGTCTAGTGTGTTGCTTGTGTGCGGACCGTTGGTAAATTGATTAGTGGAGTGCCAGGAAATCCGCTGGCGAGGGCATTTGGGAGTCAACCGGAGGAGCTCCAGTATCGGTTGGGCTAGGGAGGTCCTGTATGTGTTGTGTATAATCGCTATCGTTTGGACCGTGGGATAATTCGGGGAGGATGGAGTGCCAGGAAATCCACTGGCAAGGGCACTTAGGAGTCAACCGGAGAAGCTCCAGTATCGGTTAGGTCAGGGAGGTCCTGTGTGTATTGTGTGTAATCGCTATTATTTGGACCGTGGGATAATTTGGGGAGGATGGAGTGCCAGGAAATCCACTGGCAAGGGCACTTAGGAGTCAACCGGAGAAGCTCCAGTATCGGCTAGGCTAGGGAGGTCCGGTGTGTGTTGTGTGTAATCGCTATTGTTGGACCGTGGGATAATTTGGGGAGGATGGAGTGCCAGGAAATCCACTGGCAAGGGCACTTAGGAGTCAACCGGAGAAGCTCCAGTATCGGTTAGGCTAGGGAGGTCCTGTGTATGTTGTGTGTAATCGCTATTGTTTGGACCGTGGGATAATTTGGGGAGGATGGAGTGCCAGGAAATCCACTGGCAAGGGCACTTAGGAGTCAACCGGAGAAGCTCCAGTATCGGTTAGGCTAGGGAGGTCGTGTGTGTGTTGTGTGTAATCGCTATTGTTTGGACCGTGGGATAATTTGGGGAGGATGGAGTGCCAGGAAATCCACTGGCAAGGGCACTTAGGAGTCAACCGGAGAAGCTCCAGTATCGGTTAGGTCAGGGAGGTCCTGTGTGTATTGTGTGTAATCGCTATTGTTTGGACTGTGGGATAATTTGGGGAGGATGGAGTGCCAGGAAATCCACTGGCAAGGGCACTTAGGAGTCAACCGGAGAAGCTCCAGTATCGGTTAGGCTAGGGAGGTCCTGTGTATGTTGTGTGTAATCGCTATTGTTTGGACCGTGGGATAATTTGGGGAGGATGGAGTGCCAGGAAATCCACTGGCAAGGGCACTTAGGAGTCAACCGGAGAAGCTCCAGTATCGGCTAGGCTAGGGAGGTCCTGTGTGTGTTCTGTGCTCCCCGTATAATCCCTGTGTGCACTGTGTAAAATCAAACAGATAAAGAAAACTGATCGTTGTAAATTGCTCTGGCCAGACACCTTGGAAATGACCTCTTTCCCGACTGTGGGTTGGCATATGGCCTTTTATGCTCCATCCTCCGATCCCTGCCCTTCAGCACTATACTCACACTCGTATTTCAATATTTACAAGTCCCATTTATTTACATACTCCGACGCAACACCTTAAATTCCCTTACACGTCAAATTTAAAAGAAACGTTCTGGGCCCAGGCCGCCCATCAACTGAGTTTCACCCGCCGCACGGTGCGGTGCACAGTCGCCCGTCCCTTTCCCGACTCCCCACGGAGCATAATCCCCTCCGTCCGCCTTAATCACCACGGGGCGCCGGACGAGGGTCCACGTCGGCACGCGTCTCGCACCACGCGCACAGTTACATAATTGACCGAATCGAATTGTTAAATTAAGCTACCTAGACTGAAGGTTCTCAAAATAAATTAAACTACCTTAACTGAATGGCCTAATTTATTGCGCAATGACACCAAAAAAAAAGGGACATAATGTGGCTCACATAGCAGTAACGAAGGGGGGGGGGGTGATTATTTGAAGGATTTAGGGACTAGGTGCGTGCCCGTGATCACCGTGACCTTACTTGAGATGGAGTCGCTGACATGATGGCCGTGTCCGTCCAGCGCCCGGCCAGGCGGCCGGAGCCGCCGCCGGCGCCGTGATGCCAGCCGCTGGTGTCTTGTGGGCTGTCCACGATGTCAGCTGTGAGCCGAGAGCGAAGAGCGGCGTCGAATGCGTCGTCCGAGGGAGTGCCAGAGAGAGCGTTCCAGTTCCGTTTCATCAACTTATACTTTTGATGACGTCATACTTCAGAGGGCCGGGCAGCATCTCCGTGTCCAATCTTCGTCCTCCACTCTCAGAAAGTGCGTTTGGCTCCGCCTTCAAACGTTCGTAATTTGCTGAAGTTCGGTACCCCCGGCCATGGCAGTCACACCCTTTCACGCAGCGGTCGGGTGGAATTCGCCGCCGGCGATCACGGCGTCTGGGGCGCCAGGTGGCGGGGCTGGCCCTCCGCTCCCCTTATTTTGAAGTCAGCTCCGGCCAGATGTCCTATATTTTGTCGTTGGCGACCGAGTTCCATTCCATCCTGTTTTCGTTCAAACCGGGTCGGTCCCCGCTCCCCTTTCTTGTTTTGGCTCAAATCAGGGCCGGTCTGCGCTCCCCTCTCCTTGTTCTCTGGCGGGGTGCCGAGCGTGGGACAGAGTCTTGTTTTCCAAAGGCTACTGATTAATGGCTCGACACCGGCAGGATGGTGCGTTCCGGTATGCTATTTGTTGACTTCAGATCCGGGTTCTCATGAAGTGGGGTGGTCATCTATAGGGGACCCTTGTTTGTCAGAGCCGACTGCGCCGTCTGTGTGGACGCCGGCTGGGACGGAGATAGGGTATCACAGCCGATTTAGCCGGCTGACCGTGTCTGTGCGGCGCTTGCAGATGGCTATGTTTCAGCTTGTGACACAGCTTGCAATTCCGCATGAAAGATGAAAAAATGTAGCGCATCTGCGTTACATTTTCAGACCTCTTTTTATAGTCGCGCCCCGCGACTAAACGTTTGAGAGCTCGCTTCTGCCGTGAATTTGGCGCCGTTTCCTCGTGTTTCTTGGTGACTTCAGAGCAGGTGGCCGTCTTCTAAAGGATTGGTAGCTATTTCAACAGGAGTGTTCGGTTGGGGAGGATGGTATAATACGAGCTTGGATGATTGGGACATAAGGAGTGCGGGTTTTTGTGTCATTGCACAGTATTTCAGGCCATCCTTACATTTTCAGAATTAAAAACATTCACGTACTATCCCGTAAAACACCACCAACTACACATCAAATAATTTGCGCGCAAAACAATGGAAATTGAATGAAACCATTGAAATAATTAACACATGACAATACAAAAATAGCATTGGTACATTTGGTTACTATAATCCAGATCAAATTAGCGACAACATACCGGTGCGTATTGTGGTATGCCAAAGAAGTGAGCCCGGCACCTGATGGTGGCTCCATGAGCCACGACAGCTCCGATCGGGGATAGCTGCGATGACGGACTGGCGGTCGTCCGCGATTCGGTCTCGAACCGGCCGGCTGCTGCTGTAGTCGTATCCCAGTTCCGGATTTATCCAGTCTCGTAGTTGTAGTCGTAGTCCTCGCCGACCATCGATGTCGAACGCAGCTGCCCTGGTGAGCTGTCAGGGCTGGCTATGATCGGCCCAGAACTCGTCGTCTGTGGCTGAGCCTGGGTTGAACGTGGCTCTAGCGCACCTCCGAGCTGTTTCTGTTGGTCTGGTGGACGCAGAGGCTGCGCTCTGGTGTAGACTGCCGATGATGGTTTGGCTGTCACATCCAGCGGCAGACGCGGCTACTGGCTACACTGCAGCCTTTCCGATGATTTGCGGCTGTTGTTGTAGATGGGCCACAGCTCTGGCCTTCGCCGGCCTCCCAGTTGGTCTGGTAGTCACGGGAGAGGTAGCCCACCTTGACTGCCGATGCTGGAACGGATGTAGTCGGTGTTGTTGTCCAGGCCTGTTGTCCTTGCTGTCTGCTCTACGGTTATTTGGCTGTGATGATGAGCCCTTCGTTCTGACTTGCAGCACATCTCATGAGTCGGTCTCCAAGCCTGGGAAGTGGGAGCTGCCTGCATTTGATGGAAGGGCAGATTACCACCTTCCAGTGCAGCGGGCGGCCAGAAATCGGCTCTCAGGCTGGTCCGGTCCATTACGGCTGTTCATTGTGGTCCGTGGTCGAATCTGGCGACATTCAGATCTGTCCGAACGGTTGTGCCAATGATGTTCCATGGTTGTAGTTGTCGTCACCATTACTCCGGTTGCCGTCTGATTTTGTCGTCATAGACGTGCGATGGTAGCTGCTAACAACATTGTAGTTTTGGTCCTATTCGTGTCTCCTTCTCCTTCTTCCGGTCTTCTGTTGTTATTTATTTCAGGCGTTGTCTTCATTTTGAGTCTCCTTTGGTACTGGTTGTCAGCATCAGCCAGTCTGCTGTTGATGACTAGCATTTTGTGCCGGCGTCTCTCGTCACTCCTTGTTGCGCGCTTGCTCTCCCCACTTTCGCATTTTGAGGAGAGAATGCGCGAGATGTCATTATTTTCAAAGCATTTCATCTTTTTCTTCTCAGTTGTTGTTTCCCTTCTGTGGCTTCAGGTCTGCATTGTAATTCAGTATTAGTGGCATCGTGTTCATCGGTCTCCTTCATTTTGTTTTCTTCCGCCGTCAATCTCCGCTGTGTGCCTTCCTTCTTTTCACTTTACGGTTCTTCATATTACTTCAATAACAACCTCGATCATCTTCAATCTCTGCCGTCACCTTTTTTTTTCAATATGACGCGTCTTATTTATCATTCTTGCCTTCTTCAGCCCTGATTTCATTCGACAACATTCGATACCTTCATAGCGTCGCGCTCAGTCGTATCTTCATTATATACATCGGATTCGGCAACACATGACTGCCTGTTCTGTAACGGGTTTTCCGTCGCGGAAAACGGCTCGTGGACGGTTGCCGGTCTCCTGTCAGTTCTCTCCTGAGGTGGGTCAGTCCATGGGTCACACATAGGTCACTGCACCTTTTTGGTATAGGATGGGTACAATCTCTTAACCCTCGCATGTGTAGGGGGGGGGGTCGGATGGACCCCCCCCCATGGTTTTTCGCGAATAACTCGCGTAAAAAGCGGCCGATCGCGACGAAACTTTCAGTACCCTCGCATTGATCAATTTTACACCTACCCTGAAAATTTCATGACCCTGACCCCAATGACCTTTGACCTGTGACCTCTTTTCCGAGACCATGTTTGGCCGGAATCGCGATTCCGCGTATGTCGGCTCGCATTAGCCGCGCGTTTGCAAGCTTTTCGTGGTTTCAAACGTTCAAACATGTGATTTGATGTTGCTCCCATGCATTAGGGTGGGTGTCAAGGTCACCTGAAGGTCAGGTCAGGTCATTGACCTTTGGTGACCTCGGTTCACTTTTTCGAGTTTTACATGTTTCTAGGCTAGTTTTTGGAGCTGAATTCGAATTTAGCAACCATTTGAACATTTACGAAGTAGTTTTGGTGACTTCGTAACATGTTACGAAGCTGTCAGAGGCGGTTGACACGTAATACTAATACCCGTCACGACGCCTACTGGTTGACCTGACCTGACCTGACCTGACCTGGTCTAAATGCTTAAAGACATCATCTGTGATCAAAACTAACACGATATTCGTGATCAGCACCCCGAAAAACCCCTTAGCAGCCACACTTTACGACTTTCTAACAGGTCCCGATTTTCCCGACCTTGGGTCATTGACCTGACCTGGAAGGTCAACCAATGACCTAGGACCTTAAAATTGGGTATCATCGGCTTCCTCTTGTCACGGGCAACACGCTCGTTTTTTCCGCGAAGCTCTAGCTCGATCAGGGGCCAAACGGCAAGGGGGGGGGGTCCAACCGACCCCCCCCCTACACATTAGAAGCTGGAAAACGCCGCACACATGCGAGGGTTAAAATTGGGTTACAATGGCATCGTCGGTGTGATTACTCTAACTTTGGATCACGGGATTTTACTCAAGGTTAGGGTTCGCTGATGTGAGCCACATAAATTTAGTTAGCGATACCTGTAGCTAAAAGAAATACTAAATACGCTCGCCCGTCACTGAAAATTTATTCTCAAGTTACCCTTATCATGACCATTTTATTTGATATCAAGTAACCCTTTTGTTACACATTTCATTCAGCTATATACACCCTTGGCCTTCAGCAATCAACGCTTTCTGATTTCAGTCAAAATCGATTTCAACCCGAGCAACGCTGTACTGAGTGACCAGCTCCCACTGCAGCTATCTCAGACATAATAAGTTTTCTCACTCACGCTCGCATTTCCTCTGAAATTTTAGCATGGGGTTCGGCAATGCACGTCCGTCCACCGACTTCATGTTTCCTTTGATTGATCCTGCCCCACGTTGGGTGCGCCAAATCTGTAGCGGGGTTTCGCGTCGTTGCGGGGCTTACCGGGCAGTCTTTATAGATAGAGAGAAGAGAGCAAGAGAGCTCCGTCGGTGTGCTCATAGAAGCCCTTCACTGTACAGCCCCTCGCGAACCCGTTCCGACTCTAACTCTATCTTTCCGGGGCGATCAATCATCGGAAACACATAGGCCAGGGTTAGGGAATGGGAGATAATGATAAATGATAATCAATTACCCTCGATCATATTGGTATAGAAAATCAACTCTATTTAACAAAAAGTCCCACTCTCAAACAACAGGGCCTTTCCTAGCTGAGGGCTATCTCCCACCGGATATACACAACAATCATACTTCCACTCGTGCATCCCTTCTCACTTCTGTCATACGTCCAGTTATACCTCATAATTATCAGAGTTAGCCGTCTCCGATCCCTCCCTCTTTGCCTAACTTCCCCCGGTGGTGCTAAGGCGTGCGCAAGTCATTATTGAGTCATTGGCCTTAAATTTCATTAACCGTTATCCCTTCATAACCACAATGCTCCGTACATCAGACAAACGCTTCATAATGCTCACGCTACACGAATAGAATATACGAACCACCACAGATTTCGGCACTCCGCCCTTGAATTACGCGACTTATAGCGGGTCCAAGACCATGCCGAACTACCTACACACAAATAATAAACACACACGCACGCAGGTTGTTGAGCGAACAATGGACTTACAGCATGGGCCGGTAAACCTTTGCAACAACGTACGCAGCCCTTGTCTTACTGCCACTCACGCGTGGACCTACCTTCTGCTGCCAGTGGTCAGTCAGCATCTCTAACACACTCCAGCCCACGGTTCCGGAGCTAGAGCTCGCAGGGCACTCAGTAGCCCGGGCTTTCCGCGGCGGACGTATCTAAAATTTGAAAGCCGGGTTGGGTAACTAAAGTCCGTCCGTGATACTAATGACCGCATCTCGCACCAGCCATAGTTCAGGGTTTCCGGGCCAACCCGGCGACCTAAAAAAAGGTTAGCTCTCGTCGGCTAACTACAAAGACGACACGCGTCTTCCACGCACGCAGGTCCACTCGGGGATATCCTGCACTCAACACACATCGTCGACTACCAGCACATAGGCGTCCAAAGCCCTATCTATCCGTGGCTGGTAGTTAAGCTGTCGTCACAGACCTATTCGAAAGGACCAGAGCATGGCCGGAGCTACTCGACTGACTGCGGGTGGCCAGCACCGTCTGACTGCGATCACCCGACTCGAATGCTCGGTATCTAATGTTCACCCCCGTCTTGCGGCATTATACGTTCCTTCGCGGGGCATTACTCTTCCGGCGGCATACGATTCCCTCGCTAAGACGCCCGGGGTCCTAACCACCTCCGAAACTATCTATGTCGCTCTTCAAATGACGTCCCGCGCCGACCACTTGAGGGACCGATAGCGGGCCTACCTATCTTTTTGAAACCGGGCTGGGTAACTAAGGTCCATCCGTGATACTGATGACCGCATCTCGCTCCAGTCATAGTTCAGGGCTTCCGGGCCAGCCCGGCAGCCTAAAATCTGCCCAGCCTCCGAAGCTGTTAATCCGAGACGGAACACCGTCATCTCGCGGCGGCCCACCCGCCGATACACATCCCAGGCGACGGCCCACGTGACCTTAATTATCACCCAGGCCTACCCTGGGCCGGAACAATCGGGCCACTGGTCCCGTGTCCCGCTAGCCAGAGGTTAGACAGACTACAGCCCGTCGTCCCCTCCGAGCCAGGACACGAGGCTGACCGGGTAACATTTCTTGAAACCCTCCTCGGCGGTCTGTGCCCGACTCGCCTTCATCCTCACGTTTAATTTCGCGACTTATTGCACGCATCCAGGGCTTACTCAATCGAGGCCTTATATCTAGTGGGGTCTGTCCGAGTTTAGCGCCATTCGGGAAACCCGATTTTTCTATTTGTACAGTCCGCGTCTCTACTCGCGTCTCATCTCCCTCCTAACCCATGGCCGCGTCCATGGATTCTCCACGCACAGGGGCGTGACGTGCATCATCTATCTCCCCGGTTCCATCCCTTGCAGTGTCCATGTAGAATAAAATTACATATATTTCGTGTGCAACAAGGTCTAGTGTGTTGCTTGTGTGCGGACCGTTGGTAAATTGATTAGTGGAGTGCCAGGAAATCCGCTGGCGAGGGCATTTGGGAGTCAACCGGAGGAGCTCCAGTATCGGTTGGGCTAGGGAGGTCCTGTATGTGTTGTGTATAATCGCTATCGTTTGGACCGTGGGATAATTCGGGGAGGATGGAGTGCCAGGAAATCCACTGGCAAGGGCACTTAGGAGTCAACCGGAGAAGCTCCAGTATCGGTTAGGTCAGGGAGGTCCTGTGTGTATTGTGTGTAATCGCTATTATTTGGACCGTGGGATAATTTGGGGAGGATGGAGTGCCAGGAAATCCACTGGCAAGGGCACTTAGGAGTCAACCGGAGAAGCTCCAGTATCGGCTAGGCTAGGGAGGTCCGGTGTGTGTTGTGTGTAATCGCTATTGTTGGACCGTGGGATAATTTGGGGAGGATGGAGTGCCAGGAAATCCACTGGCAAGGGCACTTAGGAGTCAACCGGAGAAGCTCCAGTATCGGTTAGGCTAGGGAGGTCCTGTGTATGTTGTGTGTAATCGCTATTGTTTGGACCGTGGGATAATTTGGGGAGGATGGAGTGCCAGGAAATCCACTGGCAAGGGCACTTAGGAGTCAACCGGAGAAGCTCCAGTATCGGTTAGGCTAGGGAGGTCGTGTGTGTGTTGTGTGTAATCGCTATTGTTTGGACCGTGGGATAATTTGGGGAGGATGGAGTGCCAGGAAATCCACTGGCAAGGGCACTTAGGAGTCAACCGGAGAAGCTCCAGTATCGGTTAGGTCAGGGAGGTCCTGTGTGTATTGTGTGTAATCGCTATTGTTTGGACTGTGGGATAATTTGGGGAGGATGGAGTGCCAGGAAATCCACTGGCAAGGGCACTTAGGAGTCAACCGGAGAAGCTCCAGTATCGGTTAGGCTAGGGAGGTCCTGTGTATGTTGTGTGTAATCGCTATTGTTTGGACCGTGGGATAATTTGGGGAGGATGGAGTGCCAGGAAATCCACTGGCAAGGGCACTTAGGAGTCAACCGGAGAAGCTCCAGTATCGGCTAGGCTAGGGAGGTCCTGTGTGTGTTCTGTGCTCCCCGTATAATCCCTGTGTGCACTGTGTAAAATCAAACAGATAAAGAAAACTGATCGTTGTAAATTGCTCTGGCCAGACACCTTGGAAATGACCTCTTTCCCGACTGTGGGTTGGCATATGGCCTTTTATGCTCCATCCTCCGATCCCTGCCCTTCAGCACTATACTCACACTCGTATTTCAATATTTACAAGTCCCATTTATTTACATACTCCGACGCAACACCTTAAATTCCCTTACACGTCAAATTTAAAAGAAACGTTCTGGGCCCAGGCCGCCCATCAACTGAGTTTCACCCGCCGCACGGTGCGGTGCACAGTCGCCCGTCCCTTTCCCGACTCCCCACGGAGCATAATCCCCTCCGTCCGCCTTAATCACCACGGGGCGCCGGACGAGGGTCCACGTCGGCACGCGTCTCGCACCACGCGCACAGTTACATAATTGACCGAATCGAATTGTTAAATTAAGCTACCTAGACTGAAGGTTCTCAAAATAAATTAAACTACCTTAACTGAATGGCCTAATTTATTGCGCAATGACACCAAAAAAAAAAGGGACATAATGTGGCTCACATAGCAGTAACGAAGGGGGGGGGGGGGGTGATTATTTGAAGGATTTAGGGACTAGGTGCGTGCCCGTGATCACCGTGACCTTACTTGAGATGGAGTCGCTGACATGATGGCCGTGTCCGTCCAGCGCCCGGCCAGGCGGCCGGAGCCGCCGCCGGCGCCGTGATGCCAGCCGCTGGTGTCTTGTGGGCTGTCCACGATGTCAGCTGTGAGCCGAGAGCGAAGAGCGGCGTCGAATGCGTCGTCCGAGGGAGTGCCAGAGAGAGCGTTCCAGTTCCGTTTCATCAACTTATACTTTTGATGACGTCATACTTCAGAGGGCCGGGCAGCATCTCCGTGTCCAATCTTCGTCCTCCACTCTCAGAAAGTGCGTTTGGCTCCGCCTTCAAACGTTCGTAATTTGCTGAAGTTCGGTACCCCCGGCCATGGCAGTCACACCCTTTCACGCAGCGGTCGGGTGGAATTCGCCGCCGGCGATCACGGCGTCTGGGGCGCCAGGTGGCGGGGCTGGCCCTCCGCTCCCCTTATTTTGAAGTCAGCTCCGGCCAGATGTCCTATATTTTGTCGTTGGCGACCGAGTTCCATTCCATCCTGTTTTCGTTCAAACCGGGTCGGTCCCCGCTCCCCTTTCTTGTTTTGGCTCAAATCAGGGCCGGTCTGCGCTCCCCTCTCCTTGTTCTCTGGCGGGGTGCCGAGCGTGGGACAGAGTCTTGTTTTCCAAAGGCTACTGATTAATGGCTCGACACCGGCAGGATGGTGCGTTCCGGTATGCTATTTGTTGACTTCAGATCCGGGTTCTCATGAAGTGGGGTGGTCATCTATAGGGGACCCTTGTTTGTCAGAGCCGACTGCGCCGTCTGTGTGGACGCCGGCTGGGACGGAGATAGGGTATCACAGCCGATTTAGCCAGCTGACCGTGTCTGTGCGGCGCTTGCAGATGGCTATGTTTCAGCTTGTGACACAGCTTGCAATTCCGCATGAAAGATGAAAAAATGTAGCGCATCTGCGTTACAGTATGCGCGGAGCAGTGTGTTTAATGCTCGTTTATGATGGGCATCATTGAATATGACACATGGGTGTTGTATATAATAGCCCGGCATGCACTCAGTAGTCGTCTATAACGCTTTGGTAGTCGATTGGCGATTTAGATGACATGCCATATTTCAGGTTCGGCATCAGTGATGCTGCGAATACATAGACGATATACATGATGATGGCCCAGCAATGCAGGCGATAGATCCTCCGCAATGTGGACCTGACTGTGGTTATGGTAAGCTGCATCTTGCACGGGTCTTCGATATTCATAAATACAGGTGGAACGGTGACCCGGTGGAATATAAATGCAGTGGTGCGGCATATTTTTCCTGGCGAAGTCTAATCGGACGTATGAAATCAAACGAATACTGATTGTTCAATGAGCAATGCATGGCTCCATTCGTACAGATCATAACTGAAAATTATGAGCATTTATCATGACATGCATCACTTTGTCACATCCTTGCACAGGGGGCTTTCAAGCAATTCACCTTATACATGTCGATGGACGGTAATACATTCTTATTGCTTTGGTGCTCAGTGAAATAGTTCTTCAAAGCTTCTATTCTTTGCCAAACTGGCTTTCTGACCGCTGTTGCCCCGAGAAGGGCCGGAAAGCCCTTCAATTTCATTGCGCAAGAAAATCCCCTGATCACTGTGTCAACAGAAGTGTTCAAGCCAGACATGCCAGAACGTTCCGGCCAGGTGCGTCGATGACCTGGCATCCCGTCCTTCCCAGGTGACCTCGGTGACCCGCCCTCCCGTCCCTCCCAGGTGACCTCGATGACCTGACATCCCGTCCCCCCCCCCAAGTGAACTCGGTGACCTAACCTCCCGTCCCCCCCCCCGGGCCCAATCTCACCAAGTACGGTAAATTCAATTTTGGGGTAGTTTTTTTTTAGTTACGTATTGGAGTAGTTTTGTAGTTAACTCCAAATTGAGTTTACCGCACTTGGTGAAATGGGGCCCAGGTGACCTCGGTGACGTGACATCCTCAAGTGACCTCGGTGACCGCCCCTCCCCAAGTGACCTCGGTGACCTGACATCCCGTTCCGGGCAGGTGCGTCGGTCAGCGTCTGCGGATGTCAGCCTCCTCCTTCACCGGAAGACAGTAATGATCCGCGGACGCTGCCCGATCGGAAACACACGAGGTCACCTGCTCACGTGGGACGGTCGGCTGAGAGGGGGGGGGGGGCGCCACGCACCTGCTACCATGGGAACCCGGCAGACAGCGCTCCCACCCAGCCAGGCAGCATTGCGCGTGATGCTTCGTGTCCTGTCCAATTACTCAGCGAGTCACCGGCCGCCCCGCAGTGTCCGGCCGGCCCGGCGAATTTGCACCGCGGCGATGTTACGACCGATCCAACGCTATCGCACTGGTCATCACTGATCGACGGGCCAAGATAAGTGTTGCAGCCTCAACAGCGCAACTTATTTACATTGATTCGCTCGATGAGTAGGCATAGAGGCAGCCCGGGGCCGTCGCGGCATGGCATCGGGCTTTCATCAGTGGGCTGAGGTCAGCCGAGGTCATTAGGTGTCGACAGAGGCGTGATATCGACGTCTTTAGGTCAGTCATTGGCCGCAAGTCTGCAATGTATGCACTTCGTTCTGGGGTAGGTGTGGCTTGAGGAGAGTAACGAGAGGGACAACTACATAGACTAGACGATTGACAACGTTTTATATTTTTGTATCTAACCAATTATGGTCAGTCTCGATTTTTTGGGCCTTGTAGGGTATCAAGATAACACCAGATTTTACCTGCACATCGTATAATGCTTGTTGCGCAGGTACTGACCTCAGTCACCCAATCGGGTTATCAACCGAGACGATATTTAAAAAATAACGTTAGTCTTTACGGACGTGTTCGTCTGTATCTGAGATTCATGTTTGTATGTCCCGTACTCGAAGCCTGACGAAGGAGGGACCGAACCCTGCAGGTTGATGCCCGGCCTGCAGTTGCCTCTCCATCACCTCAATATTGACATAGCTGGCTGGCCCAGTGACCTGAGTCAGCTGTGAGCTCCGCCGACTCAACAGCCACCGTCATGTACCCGCTGTGGAGTCAGCTGTTTTCGGCGACCCCAGCCAGGGACGGCAGGACCTCCACAGAAACACTTTCAGCTGAGCCGGCAGGGTGTCCTCGACCCTCGCCGGACAGCTGAGCCGGCAGGGTGTCCTCGACCCTCGCCGGACAGCTGAGCCGGCAGGATGTCCTCGACCCTCACCGGACAGCTGAGCCGGCAGGATGTCCTCGACCCTCACCGGACAGCTGAGCCGGCAGGGTGTCCTCGACCCTCACCGGACAGGTGAGCCGGCAGGGTGTCCTCGACCCTCACCGGACAGCTGAGCCGGCAGGGTGTCCTCGACCCTCACCGGACAGCCTGGAGGACACCCAGAGGCGAAGATCGGACACCGGGGGAGGGGGGGGGGGGCAGACTCAGCAACGCTGGTAAACGGGATAAGATTGAAATAGTCGCTTTCAATGCATGTTGCATGTTGCAATGCATGTTGCAAATTATCGTAAGACATGAGTTTTTTTTTTACGAAAATTGCTAACAATAAGAAAAAAAGTTGGCATATCCAAATCCAACGGGTAGAATCTTCCTTTCCTCAGCGCCATGTCCCTCACTGGTTCTAAAGCACCGTCCGCTGAAAAGTCGATTAGTTCCGAGCCGGCACACCGACTGAGTAGTGAGTACCGTCCACCGCAGACCCCCGTCTCCCCTCCACACCGTCCGCTGCCGACCGTGCCAAACCGCCCTCAGGTCAGCACACTTCCTGTGACCCGTCCCATTAGACCCACGGCGGTGGAACCACGGAGGAAGCGGGAGGCAGACAGGACCCAGGGCGCGTCCATGAGTACCTTCCGGCGATTACAGAGCCAATGTGCGAAAACGTCATGGGTAGTGACGCTCGAACGCACAGGTGAACACATCCCGACGCCGTCTCACGGCAGGTAACAAGTCACGTGGTGGCTCAGTGGAGGCGCAGCGGAGGATTTGGCCTCTCACAGAGCCGCCGCACGGAACTGGATGGCCAGGGAGCCGTGGGAGTGGGATACGACGGACGTGCTGTCACCGGTGATGGCGACTGTGGGGATATTTGGGGCCGGCGAATGGCCGGATATAGGGAGCGAACGCAGAGCGAACAGTGGTTTGAGAGTTTGAGTTGTAACGATCTCAACCGCCGTACCCGCCGGTAAAATTTGAAGGCATGTGAATTGTGAAGACGGAGTGACAAAAGATCGTTAAGGAAACATCCTACAACGTTCCCATGATGTTAAACAATGGAAAAAAGCTTCAAAGCATAAACCTAAAACCGATTCCATCCGGTAGAGAACATCATTCGCCAATTCGTGACAAAACGGGTCCAGTAACAGCTCCGGCGTGGACCGGTCACGGACCCGCTCCGAATTCCGATCACCACGCCCGTCGGCGACGATGACAAACGATTGTCGCCAAATCACGATCCCATTGACCATCGGCGGTGGAGCCCGGGCTCTACCGGAAACACCTCGCCTCGCCTCCGCCTCTTATCGTCACCGAATAGCGGCGCGACGACCGCTCCTCGAAGACGTCTCCGCTCGCGGCGCCGCCGGCCACCGGACAGGAAGCACACCGATCGTCGGCTCGGGCGCGGTCCAGTGCGCCGGCACAATGTCCACAGCTGGGCCGGCGCCGGCGGCGGTGCTGTCTGCGGGCCCACGGCCGCCGGGCAGCGCGGCGCGGCGGTCAGCCGAGCGGGGTATTTAAACCGGCACCGCGGTGGACAGCGGAAACGGCGCATTACGCGGCGTGGCGGCGACAATGATGGCGCAAGCTGGTCGCCGCTGGCGACAGTGAAATATGGGGTGTGCGGCGCGACGGCGGCAGCGCGGCACGGGGGTGAATGTGGAGCAATACTCGGCGTGGGTGACGATTAGAGTGGACAGCGACCGCTAGTTAGAAAGGCCCCAGGCGGGGGAAGGCGGGGAGTCGAGAAGTGACATGACGTCATGCCATTGCCACCAGACAGCGGCAGATCGGCTTTTAGTATCTGTTTTTAGCGACAGTGACGTGATACCTAACGAGCGACAATGCCATCAAATCAATTGATAGATTTAGATAATGAACAATGGTACGGAGTTGGTACTTCTCCTATCAAATTAACTGATTCAATCATACGGATTTAATTGACCAGTGCGATATAAAACGACTTCCTGCCATCCACTGACCTAAAACGCTGGCAGAATACAAAATAGGAAGATTAGGCTCATCTAAGTGCATTGACTAGTTCAAACGTTGCCGAGCCGACGAAACGTCACGATAGAAGAATAACACCAAACATAAACCCCCGTTGCAACACAATGTGACACCAAGCACATCCGCCTATATCGAAGGTGACTTTAGGGCCTGTCACGTGTTTAGTTGACCCGTACTGATAACGTCAGTGAATAGGCTGATGACTGGAGCGGTGCAGGTCACCAGAGGTCGGCCCGGTTCCGTGTGGACGCACCCAAAGTCCCGAGTCCGATCAACAACAGGACTACATTGTTGTCACGCCCATAACAGGGGACGCTGCGGGCCCGAGTAGTTGTCATACTGACTTAAAAGTCACCGTCCAGCACAAGAAGAAGATCTATTCTGCTCTCCTCTACACCTTCCAGCCAACTAACTCACAATCCCCTCCTGGCACATCCACAGCTCGCAGACACACATCTCACATCATCACCAACCAATCGCGCTGTCATACGTCATATATCTCACATCATAACCAGCCAATCATGCTCCCATACGTCATGCCCGGCCCAGCTACTTGCAGGGTGTAACTCGGCCCTGCCGGCATCAGATGCCGGCGGCTATGACCAACGCTGGGTCACCGGTTCACAGCTCGACGCTGAAGCTGACTCACACTTATACGGCTCACATTCATCCTTGCGTCACGCTACATCACCCCCTGGTTCTGAAGAACCACATTACTCTACATGTTACATGTCATTCAATCAACGCATCAACTACATCCTCTGGCACACCATCGCCATATCTTTCCGGCTCTCTTCGAACACGCGTACCACGCCGCAGCGTCGCAGGCACGAACGTTTCACTCTCGTCTGCGGACACATCGGACCCGGTCGGTGGATCGGGGTCCGGGGACTGAGCGACGCTGGGCGGCCGCGTGTCCGACTCCGTCACATCACTCGGAGCTGGCGACACACACACGCCATCACACTCGCTGTCATCAGACCACTCCACCGTTGGCGCTCGCAGAGCCCCTGGCCTCGGACATTCAGGGACGGTCAACCGATGTCGGAGGTTTCGCACATGTCGTGGGACATTATCGACTTCGATTGTCTGGGCCGAAACGACGCCTGTCACAATACCCTCGTCTGACTTTACAAAACATCGGTCGCCCCGCCGCCGAACCCACACCTTGTCCCCTACCTGGTATACACCGGGTTTCTTCAGCGGCAGGGCGTCACCAGGCTCGTCTGAGGTTCTGCGGGGCGTCACGTCAACGTCTCGGCCAGGGTGTCGAAGCACCCCGTTGATTGGAGCTGTGGCCGGGTCACTGCCATCCTTCGGTGTAACGTTGTATCGATGGACTGCTTCAGCAACGGAGCAGGACTGCCGGGCCACCATCACTTTGATGGTACGATGATGGCGCTCGACGATGCCGTTCCCGCCGGGCTCGTAGGCAGCGCGGAACCGGATGGATACGTCCCAGCGAGCCGCGAACGCTAACATGACCCGGCCACGGAACTCTGTCGCATTGTCCGTGAGTATTTCCGCCGGGGCTCCACGCTCTAGAAACACGTTCTCCAGCTCACTCACAATCTCCAGAGCTCCTGCCCGGCGAAGCCGTCGCCATATGGCGTACCTCGACGGCCCGCAGTCCACCAGCGTCAGGTATGGGTGGCCGTGCACGTGGGTGACATCCATGGCCAGGCGATCCCACGTGCGTTCTGTTCCGAGTGACCCACCGGGCCAGCGCTCCGGCGCCGGGTCAATCGAGGCACACGTCTGGCATCGTCTGACCACGTCTCGCACAGCTGGTTTTGACACCCGCCTCACCCCCAGCTCACGTCGGGCGTACCACAACGTTCTCCTCACTCCTTGGTGACCGATGTTTTCGTGGATGGTGCGGATGTCACTCGCTGAGGCACTTGTGATGGCAGCGACAGCCACCGGTTGTGCTTTAGACGAATCAGTGGTTGGCTGGTCGGCAGTCTGCAGCCAGGCGTTGGGCACCCGCGTCACCTCATCAGCACGGTTGACCGCTGACGCGACCAGCTCGATAGTGACCTCCAGTTCGTACTCGATGACGAGCTGACGGAAAACAGCCACGCGCCGTCGGATAAGCATTTCGGACTGCGCCTTGGTTCGCAGCCTTGCCTTACCCGACAGCGCGTCACTCAGCCAGCGGTGCACCGTCACCGAGTCTGTCCGGAGCGTCAGGCGACGGAAGCCCCATGCTACCGCCAGGTTGACACCGTTGAGAGCGGCATCCAGTTCTGAGATATTGATGTGCACGTCCCTCTCCGATTCGGCACGCAGCCAGGACGCGTCCTCGATGATGGCGCCCGTGTCAGGGTCAGTGAGCACGACACCGCGGGCGATGGAGCTGGCGTCGGTCCACACCACGACGCTCGTCCCTGTCACACACCACTGGCCGCGTGCCGGGTCACATGCTCGAAACCGCCGTGACACCTCATCCACCTCACGTTGTAGTTCCTCGCTGACGATCGGAGTGTCCCAGTCCGGGCTGAGGCGGTTGGCAGTCCGCTTCATCCATGCAGCGGCCGGCCGCAGCCAGCCTGCGACCGGCACATGAGATGTCAGCTGGCCGGCCCACGCGAAGACAGATCGCCGCGTTAGCACGGGTGGAGCCTGCGTTGGTGACTCCCCGTCCCTACTCCACTGGAGTGCCGGCCCGTCGCTCTCGGCGACACGAAGGCCCAGCATACGTGCACCGGTCGCGACCCGCTCCGGCGGCTTGCATGTGAGCCCGAATCGAGCGAAGTGCTCGGCAACCTCATCAGCCGAGACCACCGCTTCGTTGACCAGCAGATCATCGGCGTAAGGCAGCACTGCCTCTGCCAACCCGGGGCTCTGTGCGAGCACCTTCCTGACCACAGCCTTCATGATCAGAGGCGCGATACTGAGCCCAAAGCCGACCCTGGTCAGGCAGTACCGCCGCCCTTGCACGATGACTGTCTGGTACGGCCACAGGGCCGGGTCCACACGAAGCTGAAGAAAAGCTTTCTTCAGATCCAGGACAGCGACCCGGCGTCCGTGACGTCGCCACCTTCGCAGCTCTTCCACGCAGACGTCAGCGTCGGCTGTGTGACGTGTCAGGTGTTGATTGAGTTCCCGATAATCTAACACCGGCCGCACCTTGTCCTTCGCTGCCTGAGTAACCACCATCAACGGGATCAATCCCTGTGCGGGACCGTACATCGTCTCATCGTATTCGCGCAGCCAGCCCTCACTAATCCACAGCGCCAGCTCTGCATCGAATTTTTCACGCGCACAACTCGGCACACCGTACTGAGCTATCGAGTTTCCAAGCGGGGGCGGAGCCACGCCACCGGCCCATTTCCAACGGACTGTCCACACATCATCGAACACAGCCGTGAAGTCAGTCTCGTCAATCCTTAGCTCTGGCTCCGTGTCGACCGCTCGACACACCTCCCGCTCCGGCGGGACCTCACGCTGCACCACAGCAGCCGTGTCGACCGCACGACACACCTCCCGCTCCGGCGGGGCCTCACGCTGCACCACAGTAGCCGTGTCGACCGCTCGACACACCTCCCGCTCCGGCGGGACCTCACGCTGCACCACAGCAGCCGTGTCAACCGCTCGACACACCTCCCGCTCCGGCGGGGCCTCACGCTGCACCACAGCAGCCGTGTCGACCGCTCGACACACCTCCCGCTCCGGCGGGGCCTCACGCTGCACCACAGCAGCCGTGTCGACGCTCGCAACTGGGTTGTCGCTCCCGAAGCGAACGGATCCTCCACTTACACTCACGCCCTGCAGGGCGTCAATGCCGGTCATGCCCAGCAACACGTCTACGCCCAGCAACCGGGCCGGTACGACGACCGCCCGCACACTCACTGTCGCCCCGCGCACTCCAAGGCTGACCACAGCCCGCCCACAGCACAGCACCGGGCTGTCGTTGACAGCGACCAAGCTGGCGTCACTCCGCTCCCAGCAGGACACCATGCCCTTCCACACCACTGTCTCGCTGCACCCTGTGTCGACGAGTGCTCGGCACTTGCGCCCATTTACATTGATGTCGATGATGGGGGCTCTTGGGTCACTGCGGCAGCTGGCGACGGCGGAGCCCGTGGCGCTGATGTAGCGCCGTCGCCGTGCCCGTTTGGGCAGAGCCGGGCGATGTGGCCTACCTGGTTACAGGTCCAACACCGCAGTGGTGGACGGCGACCCGTCCCTCTGGCTCCCCGCTGCTGCTGTACATATGATGGCGGCGGCTGGACGACAGCCACCGATGCAGTCGCTCTCTCCCTGGCCGCCATCGCCAACGTTGACCTAGCGACGGCGACGGCTCGCTCCAAGGAGAGAGTTTCATCTCCAGCACTGTTACGTATTGTTAGCCGCACCTCCGGCGGCAGACCTTGCAGGAAGTGCGTCGTCATCACTTCGTTGGACACTGAACCTATGAGGGATATCAGCCGCTTGACTGATCCCAGGTAGGCATCCACAGACTCGCCCGGTTGTAGACGTCGGTGATACAGCTCATACATAGCCGCGTCGGGTCCCAATGCAAATGCACGATGCAGTTTTTGGCGGACGATTGCAGCATCCCGCTGCTCGGTGGAGGAGAGGGTGGCCCACACCTCGTACGCCTGGTCCCTCAGGCGTGTGGGTATGACAGCGGCCAGTGACACACGACGCAGGGCACACAGCTGTGTCGCCTGCTCCAGCCATCTGACGACGTCACCGCTGCCGTCGAACTCCGGTATTGCCCGCAGATCGAATGCAGGCGCAGGAAACTCTGGTTCCATGGTATTGGTACCAGCTACCGGTGCACCACTGCCCTCTTCTACGTCAGACATAATCACAACACTTAGTCGAGAAGGCCGAAATAGCTTGTCATACTGACTTAAAAGTCACCGTCCAGCACAAGAAGAGATCTATTCTGCTCTCCTCTACACCTTCCAGCCAACTAACTCACAATCCCCCTCCTGGCACATCCACAGCTCGCAGACACACATCTCACATCATCACCAACCAATCGCGCTGTCATACGTCATATATCTCACATCATAACCAGCCAATCATGCTCCCATACGTCATGCCCGGCCCAGCTACTTGCAGGGTGTAACTCGGCCCTGCCGGCATCAGATGCCGGCGGCTATGACCAACGCTGGGTCACCGGTTCACAGCTCGACGCTGAAGCTGACTCACACTTATACGGCTCACATTCATCCTTGCGTCACGCTACAGTAGTGTGCCGCTGACGACGCGGTTATGAGTTATAAGTATAGCCACAAGGCACAGTGGAGCTGGTAGAACCAATCTCAACGATGTGTTTGCATACCTATATCACATCTTGAGTCCACTCGCTATTCAATAATATTTGCATACCAACAGGATACCAAAGAAGGACGAAAACCTACGAGAGGTCAGACTGATGTCCCGAAAGATGGCAATGATTTTCTTTAAAAAAAAATCGCATGTAAAGCACGTTTCCAGCCTAAATCACAATTCACATGGGAATCGATCCATGCGAAAGGCCATCACCTCGACTTTGACATTTGATACAGCTACCTCCCCCAATGTGACTTCTTTCATACACGGTGCTATTAGTGGTCGAAAGACGGTGAACATCGCTTCCACAATCCACATTATGGCTAAATTTCTGTTTGGGAAACCCCTGCTCCGAGTGAGACCCTGTGCCATTTCCCATAGCCCTCCGAACCGGCATGACCGCTCGGTAGCCCACGACGGTCGCTCAGTGTCCCGCGCGGTCACCGGAGCCCGGCCCGTGGCCCGATGTGGCCGAATTCGATAACCTCGGCGAATCCCGTGAGACCGAACGATAACCTTGGATCACGGCGACCGCCTGGCGCTGACATGGGTCGGAGACGCGACCGGAACGCTTAATTTGGCACCACGCCGATTAGGGAACCGAGGCTACACGAGCGGCCGTTATCAGTCTAATTAAGACAAATCAAATCTCAGCGAACCGCCCTTCCCGCAGCACTTATGTCAGAGCCGCGACCCAGCTGTTCCCGCACTAGGCTGGGTCCCCGCTGCTGGTAGATAATTTCAGAATGCAACCTTCCGTAAAATTACGGGATAAAAACGCCCGTGGGAACGGGGACCCGAGTGGGCGGCGTGGCCTTCTGCCTGCTGTGAGCGCGGCGGCCGCGCGACCTGGCGAGGCTGCGACGGCCGACGGAGGCCAGGATGTGGTGAGTTTGTTCGGTCGGGGACGATACGCTTCACCAATCGGCACACTGTGGGAGGAGCCTGTAAGAAGATCGCTGAGTGAAGCTTTGGACAGGTGGACCAACGGCTGCATGGGGACGGGACAATCACGGCCGCCTTTAGTAACCGATCTTGAACACGACGCCACGACGTTCATGGAAAAAGTGAACACACAACCATCAATTTCGACGGTTACCTTTCCTTTCAGCTTTCAGACGGAGACAAGCGGCTTTGCCTTCCTTCCCGGCTGGGCTGCAGGTGGAAAGGCGCAGTCGTGAACAGCAGAGTGCAATTTCAGAAACGACAGCATTCATGTAACCGACCCGAAGAACATGAGGAAGACACGACGAGTGATAGGCAATGTCATGGTTTGTTTTGTTTGAAATCAGGATGATTAGAGACGCCATACCTATGCGGCTGTTTCAATCGTCAACCGGTCACGTACGATTGGCTTACAATTTACATACTGTTATCACGTATCATTCGATGGGGAAAGCGAATGCAGTGCATTAGTTTGAAAGGTGGATAAAGTAAGAGCCCGCGTTAGGCAGAGCTCGTTTCGCACACCCCATAGTCTATGGCACGATCGATTTAATTCGATTTCACTTTTTATTGTACTCCACAATCAGCACACCACGATACGAAGCAATCGGCAAATCGGCAGATATATGACACTCAAATGCCACATGGAAATCTGAAATGACACCGTTGGGAATTTCATCGGAGCCACAAATGAAATAGGCAACGTGGCTATGCAACACACTTTGTGCGAAGACACATCATTCAGCTCAAGATTGGACTAGCTTTTAATTGAGGATGGATGTCTTGGAACATGAAGCACAGCGGAAACCTTTTGTTCTAAGCGCACACAAATGACAAAACATCGTCTATATGCATTGGATCAGTCATCCTGAAACCGCATACCACAACCTAGAACAAATTATTCCTCACGTTCGTAGCCGTACAAACCAAATGAAAGATCACTCTCTTCATGCCACTGTTGTTTAGACATTCTCGAGGCATTGCTGACATTGAAGAATGGCCCATAACGTCAGTGCAACTAGCGATCACAGATGACAAGTCGGGCCAGCGAGAGGTATCAGTGGGGTCCTCGATGTGAAGCGTATCTACGATCTTGGAGATGTTTCGATCTTGTGAGTCACGGCTTCCCTGCTAGCCAGCTGATTGCTGCGGCTTCTTACTATGAGATCGCACCTGATAAGGAATGACATCTCGAGTAGCCGAAATACCGTAGTTGACTGACCCTTTGCTGGTTTTAGTTGCTGAAAACCAAAACAGTCATTTCGGCGCCTTCTTTATCCCTCTGTTTTTGGCAAGTAGTACTTACCGAGAACCACTGTATAACTATGCCTCAGTCAGCCTTGGTGGACTTGACCTTGGCGGCCGCTGATTGGCTGGCTCCTGCCGGCGACTGTGACGTGGCAGTGTTTGATTGGTCCGCACCTCGCCGCCACCACATTAAGCGACCAAGGTTAGACTTAATTCGGGCAACGATGCCAGGCTTCTCCTCGCTGACTGGAACCAACAAAAGTCTGAAACAAATGAAAGAGAGTCAGATATAATGCCGGGAAAGTTGGCGACTGTTTTGTTGTTTGACACTAAGTGCAACTAATGAATGTGAACACAGAAGAGCATGTCCCAGCCGTCATCAGCAGCCGTACTACGTACCGTTTAGTGCAGATGTTGTGCAGCGGCCCGAACGCCAGCGCCACCACCGTGCAGACCAGACAGATGACGTTATAGGGCATTGAGAAGTCGGGCGTGGGCAGAGTCACCAGCTGGTTCTCGGCAGAGAGACGGACAAACACGCGGCCTCCCTCCACCGGCGGGCTGTGGAGATAGAAGACGGGGGTAACGAGGGACACACAACCGGCCCTGTTCTGCCAATGAACAAAGGGGTATGGTGTGGTGATGAATGGTGTGGTGTCCAGAAGCGAACAAACAGCCAGTCTCGCTCCAGCAGCTACCTTTTCAGCCTCTGTGTTACCCTTTTCATTGAAAGACGCAACGACAAATAACTAATTAAAACCGCCATTCTGCTCATGTTTCAGAATCACTATGACCTTTATCATTTCCTACGTCAACGATCAAACCCTCCACAAAAGTCTCTCCCTCCCCGTACTGACCTCCTGATGGGGTGTCGCGTGCAGTTCTGCGCCGGCAGCAGGGCGCTGACCACCGCTCCGGGCAGGTAGAAGCCGTGGTTGGCGTCCGGCGGGTACTCGTGCCACTTCAGGAACGCTCTCTCGGCCTGAACACTGATGGTGGCCACGCGGCCGGCGGGTATACGGACTCCCAGCTCCAGCGTGTAGGGCCGCTGCCGGTCCCGGCCCGGCACCAGACGCTGGTACACTGCGACAGGGAGAGACAGGTGGGGTTACAAGAGATACGGCGAGGACGGGCGGCTTATGGCAGCGTGAGCTGGAGGGATAATCAATGCTTTAAATTACTTTTCTCACAATAACTGCTAATCTTTGTAAAGTGGAAAAATAATCTTAAAACGATAAACAACAGTACCATGTAACCAACATTATCGTCATTCCTGTATAATAGCCTACGAGTCACAAACGCTTCAAAAATGCAAAAGCACATTATATTCTCCCCACTTCAGTCCCACTCCCCACCCACTGACCTGACTTTATAACCTGTCCAATGTCCATCCACCGTGACCTACAGTGTGTGCACGTACCCCCACCCCTACCCCACCAGCTTGATTGTACCGACCGCTCCCCGCCCCTACCCCACCTACTGACCTGGCTTGATGACCTGTCCATCCACCGTGACCTGCAGTGTGTGCAGGTAGAGCCGGATGTACCAGGGCACCACCTGAAGAACCGACACGTCCAGCGGCGACAGCCGGTCGGCATTCCGCAACTGCAGGCTCAGACCGACAGAGTACTGACCCGAGCCTGACGGGGAAAACGGAGGGAGCTGGGTGAGACACGGTGAAACATTGACAGAGCGAGAACGCCAAGTGACAACGAAATACCACTTTGTATCAATGTGAACTACAATCTGATGGTAAATGAACTTGTGTAACGTATACACAGTCCACCCACCGGTCTGGTACTGTGTGACGGTCAGTGGCAGGCTCGGAGTCCAGCCGTGGCGGTGTGAAATGACCTCTATGTTACAGTGTATACTGTATACAGTCCACCCACCGCGCGGTCTGATACTGTGTGACGGTCAGCGGAAGACTCCGAGTCCAGCCGTGCCGGTGTGAAATGGCCTCTATGTTACAGTGTTACAGTCCATCCACCGGTCTGATACTGTGTGATCGTCAGCGGAAGACTCGGGGTCCAGCCGTGTCGGTGTGAAATGTGACTATGTGACGGTGCTACTATCCACCCACCGGTCTGATACTGTGTGACCGTCAGCGGCAGGCTCGGAGTCCAGCCGTGCCGGTGTGAAATGGCCTCTACGTTACAGTGTATACTGTATACAATCCACCCACCGGTCTGATACTGCGTGCGTCAGCGGCAGACTCGGAGTCCAGCCGTGATGGTGTGAAATGACCTCTATGTTACAGTGTACAGTCCACCCACCGGTCTGATACTGTGTGACGGTCAGCGGGAGACTCGGGGTCCAGCCGTGTCGGTGCGGCCGGCTGTAGGCGGCGCGCAGGTTCACCCCGCCGCCGCCAGATGTCAGGTTGGTCACGCTGTAGGCGGCGTAGGTCGCCGTGTGCCCAGCCACCATCGAGGTGACCTCGGAGTGGGGTGCCGGACTCAGCACGAACGGATGGCTCTGCGGGAGGTGGCACGAGGGTAGGTCAGTCAGTGCGATGGGGAGGCGGATCAAGAGAGCGAGCGGTGAAGATAGACACACACGCCAGGAGCTAAACCTCCCGGAGAGTAAGAATATGCGTCCAACATGCCCACAATGTCACACACGCCTCGTCATTGAATGCATCATTATACATATAACAAGTTAAGCGTAGTTAAGTTGAAAACATACAGTAAATCCCATTCAAGCCGCCGGCTCCGACCCAACCACTGCAGACCGGCCTCCCGTCCACATACCCCGTTCGCCGCCGTATCCACAAAGATATCGCTGCGTTCGGCCACGGCACAGGCGTCATAGAGACCCCGTCCGAAGAGGCTCTTCATGGACCAGTCCTGCCGCGGCCCGTCCCGTCTCGGGGTCGTTACCGGCTCGTGAACCAGCGTCACCGACTGGGTGATCTCATAACGGAGGCGGCTGCACGACGTGTCCTGGCGAAAAGAGGAGTTTTGGTTGTGATATGCCCGGTGACTTATGGTACAGTGATTGCTACTGCTGCGAGACAAAATTAGCCAGTTGTGGGTATGTCACTAGATTTTATCGAGCTTGTGCGCTAGCTCATCTCTACGAAGGTTGACTATTGACCGATAGGAGCCATAATTTTAACCATATCCACCAAGAGTGTATTATTATAACGATCACCGGTCGTAGAAACTGGTCCTTACGGCGCAGACGGGTCGGAAGTCGACGCTGAGCGAGTGGTAGCTGGTGCTGTACAGGTGGGTCGGGTTCAGCAGCGTCGACAGACCGCTCTGTAGAAGACAGTAGTGTCAATGGGTGAGTTTATCCCTGATTATACCAAATACGGATTAACTCGGGTCAATACATAACAGATGTCAAATACATTTTACAGTTCTGGTCGTCACTGCTTATGTAGCCAGCGTAGATCTATGGTCAGATTGTGTGGCTCTTCCACTTCCGGTGGCACCATCTGCAGGCTACAGTGACCCACTCCGCCCTCTCAGACATAGCCATGTCGGTGCCTCGAGCCTGTTCCCGTGATAACTCGCGCCATCTGGCATCTACACCATTACAGCTGAGCCACCCCTCTCCCCGCGCTCGCGCCCGTGTCGTTCCCGTCGGTGACTCACCGCCGCGCCGCACGGCAGCAGTTTCTGCCACGGGGTGAGGTTCTCTGTGCAGGTGGCCTCACGTGGCAGACTGGCCACGCGCAACAAACGGCTCTCCAGCTCAGACGGGTCGGACACCACGCCTGAAGGTGGTAACGACGGGAAAAGCGATCAGAAATCAGCGCAGTGGATCGTCAGAGGCTCGCGAAATCGCAGCGCGGAGTGTCTAGGGCGATTTTTTTTAGATGTTTCTGTACAACGACCGACGCTTCCAACAATTATTTTGTAATGGTTGGCATATGATGCGCAAGTCCGTTCAACTGAACGCATAGGTCAATTAAAATTTACCGAATGGTGAACCGTATAAAAACATAGACTAACTTTTGATATTTACCTGCTGGTCGGAAGGCAAACTCGGGCGATGTGGTGACGGTACGGTCCATGAAGTTCAGAGAGGCACAAAACAGGCCAGAGAGGGCATTCACCAGGCTGCTCCAGGATTCATCGACACTGACGAAACAGGGAAAAAGGGTTTAGCAAATAGCATCACTTCACCTTGATCAACAGTGGGCTATTATAAGTCAATGACAAGAAATGACTGTAGGCACATAAGGACTGGAATGCAAACATATGAGTTATCTACAAACGAAAAACAATAACATCAGAAGCTGTATGCATGATGATGATGATCTAGGCAAACCGGAACCACTCCAACTCCACCGGAGCTGCTCCCGCGCTCACCTGGGAGTGTCCGGGTCGAACCAGACCCAGAGCTGGGCGCCAGTACCCGCCTGTCGGGCCGGGTAGCCCCAGATGTCATGTCGCCAGAAGCCCTGTGTAAGCGACAGGTGCAGCTCCCGTACATGGTGGTACGAGATCATCTCCGCCAGATGGCGAGGCACCAGGTGGAAGTGGGCGCCTGGAATCGACGGAGGCCATGGAAATTATCCAAGTTTGGAGATGGGAAAACACTTGATAGATATTGCATGAGGATGTTTTTATCACCAATGGCAGACACAGAGGGTTATAAATTAAAAGTGTTTCATGCGATGGAAGTAAACACTTGGAAACTTACACAAAGTAAAGCCTGGTATAATTTTACATATTTTTTATTACCTTAATGTCTCTTTCAGAATTCAGATGCAATTTGGCACAAAGGCCAAAGCATTCAATAATTGCTGGATTTTCGCCTAGGCATGCCATGGCACAGGTGGGCAGGTATATCACCTATGAGCTGGAAAAATGTTAGTTATTGCATGATCTGCATTCTGCAGCATAAGTTTTCAACATATACACTTTCATCTGTAAGTTCAGGGAGCCCATGGCGCTGCTGCTGTGAGCCAGGGTATATTGAGTGGCTGTGAGCTGCTGATCCATCTTTTACACTGAGCGGGTAAAAGAACACACACCTATATGAGCGGTGGTCAATATGTATAAAAAAATATAAATGAATAAGCAAATAGAAATATAGGTAGATTGTGAACAAAATAACAATTTTGATTAGGCAAAAAGCACCATGAATCAAGTGCTTAAGCACTTCTGTGCCAATTGCATGCTCATCTTGTTCTTATTTCCTGTCGCCATGCCGTCCTCTGGTCTGTAGTTGTGTACAGCGACACTAGATTTGGCTAACATTAACCAGGTTGTTTAACTAATAAGTTTCAATATATTCCTTGCACAAACACCTAGAAACTGGAAATTTACCTATAGCTCCCCCCAAAAATGCAATCAAACCGTTCCAAACCAAACTTCGACATTGACGACGCAGCCACAACAGCCAAACATACCTGAAATGTTGTCAGTACCGATGACAAAGTCAAATTTTGAGATAACATGACCGCTGTTCAATGGTTTGATGAGGAGGGATTCATTAAACTGATCCGAGCCTAAGCTGTTGGCGAATAAAAATAACAGAACGAGCCAGCGACGAAAGCCGCTCCCGCCGCAGGGCGCCGCCATCTTTGTTTACAAAACATGTATCAAGTTTGTTTTAAAATAATTCAGATTCTTCATCTCGTTGCTGTAGCATCACTTTTCGTCAGATACAAAGTTTATCAATTAAACTTTTTCTGATTTTTTTTTGTTAATAATCAGCATTTTTACGATCCATGGAAATTACGATAGTTTTATGCTAGATAAGTCCGCGACAAGCCAAGGAGGTGGAACGTGACCGTGAGGTCCAGTCCAATGCTTGATGAAATCATGAAATTCTACGCACTGAAACTAGGCTAGGATTTGAAACTGATTCACTGGAAAAACTGACGAAGAAATGCTTCAAATTGGTTGAAATCGGATGGGCTGCCTTTATGAATCGGTGCCTTCCGGTGCCCTCCGTGATCAATATGTAAATATCTTTCAAGCCATTTTGAAGAATGTATTTCAGACTTGTGTCATTTTTAAATAACAAAAAAGGAATTTAACAAAAAATTGTTGCTTACCACATTTCTCTGTAAAAGAACTTGAAAAAGTATACATGATTTGGCATTAAAGGGACCCTCCCACCTTCAAAAAAGTTTATGAATTGGCATGAAAGTGATGTCGCTCGGTTCAGAAAGAGCGAAAACGAATATCTACCAAATTTCACCGAAAAATATTCACCGGTTTTCAAGATATTAGACTTTTACTTTTGTTTACTTTTTTGGGATCTCCGCTGTTTCTAGCGACTTTATTTTAGAAGTGCGGCGTTTGCGGCAGATGTTGCGCGCAAATAGCATATACCACCGCGTGCTACAAAACGTTTTAGTCAAACATTTAAAAATCGTTAGATATCTGCGCTGACGTCACACATTCAGAGGGGTATTCCTAAGCATTAGCCCCTCTGAATCAAAATGGTGCAATTTTGAAATTCAATATTTCCGACTTAAGGCATTTCTCGATGTTGTGAGTGCCGAAACCGGTAATTGTGAGCCAGGGACCCCATTTTGGCTATCTCAACTCAAATCTAATGTTAAGGTGGGAGGGTCCCTTTAACCGAAACAGCTAACTATTTAGCAGCGGAAATCTACCTCCACTTTTGTCATATATGCGCCACTCACGCTTACATTTGTTTGTATTTTGTAAACGGGAGATGATTGTGGTGTAGAAAGATCAAAAGAAATGAAAATTGAAATGGGCGTGATCAAGGCTATATAAACCAGGTAGAACGCTCCGGGAAAAAAGTTGGAAACAATAAATTAGTTGCGGCATTCCCTGATGACGCGAATGTGGGTCAGCGGCCGGCGGCCGGCCGCCGCTAACACTGTACGAGGAGGGATGCGCGGAACTTTTGCTTGTTGGTGATTGCGCTAGGCAGTTAAATGGTAATGTTAGGATATGTTTCGAAAGTAAATTGAACGACGCTTCGAACGCCGTCAATGAATTTGCGATACGACTATTTGTTTAGTTAGAGCCGGCGAACTTTTACCTTCCGACCGCGCGCGGAGGCGATATGGTGCCACACTGGCGGTTTTTACGATAGCTCAAAATTCTTTTGAGATAAAGAGATGGAATTTGACATGTCCTATCTTTTGATCAAGCTGGATCTTATGGTACAAGTCGCATATTTAAGGTAGGTCAGGTTATTGACCTATGTTGTCGCTCGTGAGCCTCTGCACGGTCCAAAAACAACGCAATTTCTGAACACTCAGTGCCAAGAAATCCTTCACAGAAAGATGACACTTGGCAGAAAGAAGAGTTGTCGGTTTCTTACCGTTCGTATGTGTCGTGTTTTCACAAGAGTTTAGTAAGGTCAGGTCCGTCACGTGACCTCCCCTCATAACTCAATAGGTTTACTATCATAGGTAGAAGCGTTTATCAATCGCCGGAAATCTTAGCCAATCCCACTGGACACTGGATCCATACCCACATGGCGCCCTCCTGACTGGCCACTCCCTCTGAAATCCACAATAACATTGGGCTGCGGCCACGGTTATGTATTAATGCTTTTCACTAACAGAAATACAACTGCAACCAGCACAGTGCACGCCGCCACAACAGTCCGACCAACGTCCCTGATATAGACTAGCTCCCGGCCGGATGCACATACGCGGAGCCAATCAGTCCGAATGTGACCTGCAGCTTACAATTGCTGTGTCGCATGGCGCATGGCACAGGACGATTCCTAGCAGCTGTCGGCTGGAGTGGAGAAACAGCACGTTGCGACACACCGCGCCGGCGACAGAGCTCAGCAGGGCTGGTTGGAGGCTGGAGCCGGAGGTAAGGGCGGACACAGGCACAGACATTGCAGGACAAATAACAGGATGTCAGTTAGGGATATAATTCAAGACGAATGATTCAAGGCGGACTGAAATAATACACATTTTGCTCACTTGGATACCAGCTTCAAGCTTGACGTTTATATGTATAGCACCATGGAAACAATGGGCACACAGGAAAGAAACAAAAGATGAGGTTTTTTTTAACTCAAGGAAGTAAAACAGCCCGAAGTGCAGACAAGCACATACTTTTGGTAATAGCTATCAGCTGTCCTACTCCTCTTCTCCCTTCATCAACTACTGGACACATTTGAAGCATCATATATAGCACCAATGTCCATAACCAAAGCTTGCAAGTAGTTTTAACTTCTATGAAGCCAAGGGAAATGTGCCTACATTATGCATGTAAACTCAAAATTACACATGCATGACAAAGGAAGCTTATGTAAAGAGAATAGTTGACAAAAGCATCTCATGGTTAAAATTATTCAAAACTGCACACAGGGCAAACATAAAAAGCAGCAAGTGTACTGTTCTGTTATGCTAAGAAATAGTCCAAAATAAAATACAATCTTTTCATGTTTAAACTGGTTGTTCTTCTATGCCCCTTCATCCATATCTTGATTACAGATGGGCTGTTACTGTAGGCTGATGAAGTGACACTTGATTGCCTTTGTGCGAGTTTCAGTTGCAGCCTCCTTGGTACTGCACTGGAAAGCAGATTGAATTGAATGCCTCTGAAATATAGGAATACAGGCAAAGTTAGCTGTAGTAGTGTCAATGATAATAGACATGACATTTTTGTCCTTTGACATACATTTGTTGAAGTACAAAAAGGTACAAAATAAATTGGTTTGTTTCAAGACACGCACACTGCACAAAGCCGCACAGACATTACACAGGCATATGAAATTGATACACATAAAAATTGATGATTAAAAAGGTCAAAACTTGCAATAATAATTGAAGTAAAAGTTACAATCACAATCATTTGATTAAAATGACTTGATATAAGTCACAAGACGCAACGCTCCTATTCTTTTATGCTTTCATTATCCTCCACATATCAACCAGCTTGATACCAGGCTGTGCAATAGTGTGTACATAACCCCATGTTGCCATTTTATTAGAGCAAGTGGGGTTACAACAACAATGCTAATGTCAAACCCACATCTGCAACCCGTACTGCAGTTTCAATCACCTTACAAGCACACCTTCTGGCAGTTTGATAGGCAGAATGGTCATTACTACTTTCCCCTCATATTCAACACATATTCCCTTTATACAGATACAGTTTAGACCTGGTTATGGCAAGCACTTTCGAGAAAATATATGATTTAAGTCCAAGACAAAGTTCGAGAGAAACAACACCAACATAAAACACCGACTATGTAGCTTTAATACTGTCAAATTCATAAAAATATATACATGAGTCGATCAGAAATTCACTGTAGATTTCGAAAATGGTGTCAAATGCCACTCAAATACCCCCATTCGCATGTACGAAGCAATAAAACACTGACCTTCAATTCCGCGTGCCATTCTCCATAGGCCACTGTGTATCAAATAACGCGTTCACTGATAGCAAAAAAAAGAGACCCACATATGACGCGTTTGCTACCAGCCAATCAGCGCTCGAGTTACCGAGCGCTGATTGGTGGAGAGGGCCGTCGTCAGCAGCTAATTACACGTTGTTTTCCTTGAACATGTGCGTGAGCGCTGATGCTGCTCACGGGCTGTTGCCATTTTTCGTAATGCTGAAGGCACGGGAGCGAACCCCCCTGGGCGTGATTATGATTAGGGGTGAGTAAAATCATAACATAGTTATTTTCAATTCTAAGGTCATGGAAATCGATGCAGTGTTCACGCTTTCGACAATGAAACGTAGCCTGCCGTGTGGTGTCGTTTCAATTTCAATTTGACTACGTTTCCATGGCAATGTTATAAGTGAATCCTATTTTGAAAAATACATTTTCTTGATCATATCATCTGGACATAATTCAAAACTTAAAGTATTGGATAATGTGGTAGGTGGCTTCAACTGTAAATATGTTTATATTTTTAATTATTGCACAAGATGAACAGCAGGTATCTGATAAAACTCCCGTGAAATTTTGTTAAATCAATTTAGCCGTGTCATGGAAACATAGTGATTGTCCTATGCCCATCCAAGGCTATATAACCTGTTTCATCCCATGATGAAGGGGATCAAGATGGTAAGCAGCATGAAATGATGGCTTCCGTAGTGACTGCTACAGCCGATAATTGATGTTTTTTTAAATGCTGTTCCAGTTCTTTGTTTTTGATAAAAGGTGAGGCTCTTATTTATGAGTTTCATATAGGACACCGGTGAAAACAGGGCGCCGGAGGGCATATTAGTCACATGACATTTGGAGCTTCTCCCCCTCCGTGCGGCCTTCTACATGCAAAACATCACGTGTGAATTTCACGAACCTTGATCAAATCGCCCCAGGCGCCCTGTTTTCACCGTCGTCCTTCATATAGCCTATGTCACCTATCAGTTAATTTATACCTGTGCCATTAATTCATCACTACTCACTGGGGTTTGTCTTCCCAAATCCCATGGTCTTGACTCTTTCTCACCTGGTTCTCTCACCTGGTAGCAGGTAGGGTCAGGGTTCTCCTTGCCTAGCAGCCACTCACTACTCACTGGTGACTGGGGTTTGTCTTCCCAAATCCCATGGTCTTGACTCTTTCTCACCTGGTTCTCTCAGCTGGTTGGGTTCTCCTTGCCTAGCAGCCATTAGGATATGGTAACAGACATGATGGGAACCCATGATCAAAGGACAGGCCAGTTCACCAACAAACATTGCCTGTTATCTGTCACCATGGTTTAAGTGGATTTGAGAGTGAAATTCACATCTTAAAAGTTAAAGGTTTATCATTGACATTCGTTTTAAACATAGCCCAAACTAGTTCAAACATAACCTAAAAAATCAACTTAATCTTAACAAACATAACCTAACCTAGCATTATTCAACCTAATTTAGGATGTTTGCCTGTCACAAAAATTATGAAATCTATAAATACGTCCCTTATAAGCTTCCTTGTGATATTGCATTTACAAATAGAGACCAAAAACAGTGACAAACAACAGTACTGTTGACAACAAACCAGGCAGCCTTCAAGTGGGATTATGGCAAGATAGGGATTCGTTAGCTTGGGCTTGAGATCGTCGGTTAGATTAACCAGGTACCTATGACACATTCATAGGCGGGGAGGGCACCGTGTCCGCTTTGATTTTGGCATTTTAACATTAGCCCTATGGGCTTTGCATGGAAAGAATGGGACCAAAAGTCGGCAGTGCCCCCCCCCCCCCCCCTAATTGAAGGTGTTCAGCTACTACTGGACACATTTTTCTAGCTAAACAGAAATTTCATTATAGAATGATATGTCTATATTATCTATATTTCTATTATGATCCCGTAGCCGGTCCCGTAGCTCAGTTGGTAGAGCGTTGGACTCCGCGTGGTGAGAGCACGCGTTCCCGGTTATAACAGTCCGGGTTCGAAGCGCGACGGGCGCTCGACATTTATGGGCCTCCTGACAGGTATGGCTGCGGTTGGTGGCAGGCCGTAGCCAGGCGAAGTCAGTGAGGGGACCGGCTGTGCGCGGCTATGTGCGCACGTTAAACTTTGGACTCTAAATTCTGCCATAGAACCGGAATTGCGCGATCGGAGGGTAGAGGGCAGGGTCACCGCAACAAGCTTCGCTTAGCGGTGGTTCTGTCCTTGTGAATCCTTCCTATCAAAAGGTTCGGACTAAATTAATTTAAAAAAAATTACAGAATGATGTGTATATTATCTAAACCACAGTGTATATAAATAATCTATACTACTTTTTGATATTTCAAGCAAGTTATGACTTCTGATGAAATCTAAATTTGATTTTATTGTGATTTTGCAACAAGTCTTGCTGACTCAATGCATCTTAAGGGATGAAATAATTTTGAATACTGACCACAAGTTTAAAAAGGTAGATACCTAACCTTACTGAAATAAATTGCAGTTGGTCCTGAATCCTGATTCTGTCAGTTATTTTGACTCAGAACAAATCCATAATAAATAAACAATAAACATTCATAATCATATTTCCACGAACTATGTCGTGCTTACGCAGCACACACCAGAATGGATGTCCGAGCCGCCGCGGGTGCGCTAACTCCCCGCGGAGGAAATGGTCGTCGATCTTATCTCCGATCGCCCGATGACTCACGGTCTCTACAGGCGCTGAATTGTGCGAGGAAACTGGCAGTTATCCTCCTGAGTCAGTGCTCATAGCGATGGAGCTGATTTTTATTTTGCAGGTCATTCAGGCAGTAGGTAGATATGGCGAGGTAAACACCTTCAGGTGTTTTTTTCGGGATGCTTTTTCCAGGAGGTAGGTACCGCGGCCGTGTTGGTAGAAATCTTGAATTAATTTTTTTGTTTTTATTTTTGCAGATCATGTAGACCAGTAGATACAGCGGCTGTGAAGTGGAAGACTTTGGTGACCGACGCAGCATCACAAGGGGCCATGTCGGCAGACCAGTTCAAAGGCCTGCTGAAACTCTCAGAGTCCAGTCGACTGGCGCTAGTGAAGAAAAGTAGAATACATGACGCCTATGATGTAGAACATTCGCCCTTTGCACGGTGAGTTATGAACGAAGTGAGGATCAGAGGGGAGTATTCAATGCACTTAATTGTGTTATTCAAACACGCATAATATGCTGTTCGTGTTGCATGTGTGCGAGCCATTCATATGGATCCAAGTTCTATTTTCCTGGCTGATTTCCTGCTTACAATGTTTGGCAATTTTCCTTATGCCATTTCAGATACGGTAAATAAAACGTAATCCAAGCACTACATAGTTTCTCATTGATTCGTAAAGACTTCTATTATGATTCGAAAGACTCCATTTAAACTATCCATCTGGCGGAATACCAGAGCCTTCGATCACCGGTGTCCTGTCACTTTGATGTCCTGATGGGCGCAAAATGACCTTAGTAGTCGACGGCTGAGTTATTTACTCCCGAATTACTCGCGAATTTACTCCCGCAGGGGTAAATTCGCGGCCGTACGCCGCTCCACACACCGCGTCTCGGGCGTGGCGTTCGCGGCCAAATTCGTCCGCCGGCGGCGCCGAGCCTCGGAGGTGCTCCATGAGATACTACACGAGGTGGCCATCCTGGAGCTGGCCCGCGCCGCCTCCGGCCAGCCGGGCAGTGAGCGCATCGTCCGGCTGCACGAGGTGTTCGAGACGCCCACCGAGACGGCGATGGTACTCGAAATGTGAGTGAAATGGAATGGTGGCGGAATGGTGGACGTGGTGGGTAATTAACACTGGAGAGAATATTGGGGAAAGGAGCGAAAGGAGCTTACCAATCCATATTTGCAGACTTGTTGAAATGGACGCATGTAAATTTAAGAACCATACATCCAAGTAAAACTTAGCACCGATCGGATAGAGTTAGCCTCGGCTTCGTTTGAGCCCACGTTTTACGACGAATGGCGACATACCAGACCGTCGTGCTGTTTACCTGTGTGTTTAGAGGAAATGTGCGGTACAATATCTTATGTCACATATTTTTCCTTGTGAACTGTTGATACATCGCGTCATTTAGGTTACGAGGACGTTGCATGTTTGGTTCCGCATTACGCTATCTGTTCACATAAGCTATCATCTGGATATCTGCGCGGACGTATTGGACGGATGCTCATTAACATTAGCAGCAGCTTCGATCACAGTCGTGCTTTGTCAAGTTGCCTGTCTCATTCCACCCGACGCACGAGTCCGCCGTTTGTTGACACCCGCTGGCCTTCCCTCCCCATCCCGCGTCTACTCAGGGTTCCGGGCGGGGAGTTGCAGCGTCTCATTGACGCCGGCGAGACCATCTCTGAGCCAGAGGTGCGTCGGATGCTACGGCAGGTGCTGGAGGCTGTCTCCTTCCTACACGACAGAAACATCGCCCACCTCGACCTGAAGGTTGGTGGTGCCGGGCGGGACTGACGGGACGGAGGGTGGGAAGAGAGAGGGAGAGAATATGGAAGGAGCATGGCATGCGTGCGGAATGTTGCCGTGTGATCAGTCATCGGTTTACACTGGAAGGTACTTGTCACGCCATCGTCGGTAAATAGTTGCGAAAACCGTATGCCATCAATTTACTGATGCTATTTTTGACTTGCTTCAGATGATGGTGCGTCTAAAACGCGATACATAATCTCTCATGACGCACTCTCGCTTCCTCGACCAGCTATTCTTACTGACCCCACACTGACATCCCGTCTGCCCCCCCCCCCCCTGCGTCGGCAGCCTCAGAACATCCTTCTGACGGGCCCGTTCCCGGGCTGCGACGTCAAACTATGTGACTTTGGCATCTCGCGACTGATCGAGCCTGGTGTGGAGGTCCGTGAGGTGCTCGGTACGCCCGACTACGTGGCTCCGGAGGTGCTGCAGTATGAGCCCATCAGCCTGAGGACCGACATGTGGTGAGTAGAGGGGAAGGAGGAGGGCAGAGGAGCGGAGCAGAGCGAAGGGAGTGAGTGAAAAAGGGACGGACGGAGGGATGATCTAATGGAAAGGTACCTAGGTAGGGAGGGAGGCCTAGTGGATAAGTTTGGAAAGGCGCAGAAAGATTGGTTGCGCCTTGGCGCCTTCTACCCGCGCTCACTTTGTATAATTCCCTAAAGCCCCTTCTCTGCCGCACGTCTGTTCCCTGACGCTGGCCGCTCCCAGTCCGGTACTCTTCCCATCTCTGACGCTGACCCACTCCCCCGCCGTCCAGGTCGGTGGGAGTGCTGGCGTACGTCCTTCTCTCCGGCCACTCGCCGTTCGGCGGTGACACCAAGCAGGAGACGTTCTGTAACATCTCGCAGGGCCAGCTGGACTTTCCCGAGGAGCTGTTTGGTGACGTCTCCCAGCCGGCGCTGGACTTCATCTCGGCACTGCTGATCGTCGAGGCTAGGTGAGTGCGGCGCTCGGGGCGAAAACGATGTGGGCTTTAATTAACCCGCGCGGGGCTGGGGGGAGGTAAATTTTACCCACCCTCGCGAATTTTTGCAATAATTCAAAAACGGCGGCGCGCAGCGCCGCCAAACTTTCAGTACCTTTTCTTACATCAATTGGACACGTTCCCTGAAAATTTGAGCAAAATCCGTCGGGAAATTTTTGAGAAATTGACGTTTTAGTGACGTCATGTTCGCCATTTTCGCCTCATAAACGGCAAAATTTCAAACGCCGCTAACATCTTCATTTTTAAAGGAATCAAGACGTAACAAAAAAGGTTATACGTAATTCTATTTTGTCTATCAAATGGCTATCTCGGTTTTTTGAAAATTTTGGATTTTGACCACAATTTAAAAAAAAAACTGACTTTTTTGGGAAAATAATTTTAAAATCCAAAATTTTGAGTGTATCGAAAAAACGGAATATATGTCAGAGATGTGGTCTATGTGCACCTACATACCAATTTTTAGAAGAATCGGTTTTAAAAATGTGGTAGTTATTAAAAATTTCATGACGTCACGACACACAAAAATTTTGAAAAATGAATTTTTTGGAAGTTCTAGACCTCGTACGGAAACAAAAATAGCACCATTCGATTCGCCGTGAAAAACTGCATCACATAGACACCTTTTTAGGCCTTAACAACCAACTTCAAAATTTGACCTCACTTGACCTGACCTTGACCTGACCTCGACCTGAAATTCATCCAGATGTGGTCCATATCACCTATTGAGTGTGCCTATTGAATTCTATGAATAAAATGACCCATAAAACATGTGTCGCACATGCCCTTTTCTATGTTTTGTTTTTGGTGACCTGACCTGACCTGACCTGACCTTGACCTTGACCTTGACCTCTGAATGATATTGTATGCAGCGAATATTGTCTTGGTAGCCTAAGAACACGTTTTGGGCAATCAGTCTCAGTCCATTCTTCGGCAACTACGGTGCAAGGCCGATACTGTAGAAACTTGCAATTTGTACCCTTGACCTGACCTTGACCTTGACCTCAAGGCTCAAACTTTAAATCAAGTACATGTTTTTAGTTGTTCGTGATGAGATCTTTCGATTGGCGTTTGAATTTTCCAAATCGGACCATTAGTTCGGAAGATAACAGGGGTGGGGGGTAAAATTTACCCACCCCCAGCCCCGCGCGTTCGGCTGGAGACGCCAGCCCCGCGCGGGTTAATATGTTGGAAGCGCTTTGATGGCTTCTTTTTCAATGTATAATACAGACCCATAGATATTTGTTAATGCTGCAAAATACCGCTAAGTAGGTTGATTGAATTGTTCATAGACTGTTGCCGATGACAAGTAAGTTGCACGATCTGGCTATCATATTTAATGGAGCAGCTCATCGTCAGTTTTTTTTTTTTTTTACCGTAAAGGTAGCTGCTATCTTTAAATGCTTTTTGAGTATTGTATCGAATATCGTATGATGGGCTGCGTCCAATAAACACACATTAACAATGGTCTCCTCTGTGCACTGCCGCTCTGGCGCCATATAGCAGCTGCTGACATTTGCTTTTCTGTCGACAGTGAACGTCTCTCGTCCCGAGCGAGCATGCAGCATCCGTGGCTCTCCCCTCCCTCCGGCACTCTGCCCGACGCAGACGTCCAGCAGGTCATCATCAAACGCTCCAGCTGCGAGAAGGACATCAACGGCTTCTCCAACAAGGTGCTGGTGCTGGACAAGAAGATGATGTGCTAGCGTCCTGGACCATAGTGTATCGAGAGGCGAGTCCCATCGCTCTCCCATGAGAGAGTGTGAGGGTGAGAGGGGTGTCGACGTATTGGTCACCCCCGTCTAGTCTGGAGAGTGGTGTCTGCTGCGGAGACGGCAGATGAGGTAGGAAGTGCCCGAGTGCCCCATATGTCGGCGGACAGGGCAGTGTCCGGCGGCCGGGGTCACCATTCTCCCTCGGCGGGGTGGGGAGGAGAGCGATGGCGGCGTCCGAGGGAGGTGGGTCGGGCACTTGATCCGTCTGATACGGACACATAATAGCTAGATCTGACACACTTATCGACCCGTTACCTGTGTCTCTGAACCGTTCCATTCCGTTTCACAAGGTCTGATATTCATCATCATTCAGTGTCGTTTTTTTTTTGCTGTAGCTCACAGCTCTCATCCGTCAGTTGTTCTTTCCATCCCATCCGGTTCCGTGACCCTACCCTCGCCAGTCCCATGACCTCTTCACGTGCCGCGCCCGGCAGCGGCGCCGGAACCGCGGGCGTTCGTCCGCTCCGGGCCGCGGCGGCCGCCCGGCTTGTCCCCGTCCTGGGCCGTCCTAGCTCGGAGTCGCCGTATCGCTTCCCATCTGCCTCTGTCTTGAGTGAGATGGAGAAGCAGCGAAGGCGGAATGCCATGGCTCGGTAAGCTGCAGTCTGGAGCGAGAGACGAGCGTAATATCTGCAGTGTGTTATTTATTTGTCGCGCATGACGCCCGGTCGACAAGTGGGAACAATTAGTCAAGTGGGGTTTCCAGGTCCGGTGACCCAGAGGGGCTTCCTAGCTGTATGAAACGGGAGGGAGGGAGGGGGGCTCAGAGAAGATTCTGTCGCGTTTTATGTTTTTGCCATTCGGTGTACAAATGCTTTGTAGCGTTATTACTTTACTGTATGATCTGACGTCATCAGATCTGTTGACGTCATAGATCTGTCGAGATATAGCGGGAATCAATCAGCGTTTTGGAGCTGGATCGAGCCCAGTGCTGCCTAGTGTCCATTCAGTCCGGCGAGTACGAGTCATAGAGAATATCGGACGGCGGAGGCGAGGGATCGGTTCGCTCCCCTATCGTCCCCGGCCGTGGCGTGCTCTGATCCCCTCGGCAATCCACGGCCCCGCCGCTCGTGTGGGGAGTGTGGGTGCTCCCTGCCACGAGCCGCGAGCGAGTCGCTTTCCGTTCACGGAGAGCGGTGGTTTAACGAGATGGTTTATATTGTACAGACTACTGAGCGATTTGAGATTACCGCGCTCCCCGCCCAATGCTCAGCGGTCAGGGCGCTTATATGCGTGTGTGTTCTGTGCGTGCCGTTAAGAAGTGAATAGGTGGTATGTAACTCCATACCTTGCCGCAGTACGAGTGATTGAGTGAGTGTATCTATTGTATATATGCCAACCTCGGACAGCACGCCGTCAGGGGAAGTTGATGCGATAAACTGCTGCGTGCCTGCGTTGGCCGCTGTGGCCAGGTTCTTGTTGCGCCTTGTCTCGCGTGATTCGCATTCCATGTGAAGAAGTAGGACCAACACACAGCTGTGTATCCAGCCTTGACGCTGTTTTCTACCCTTTTCTAATCAATTGCGGTTAATACATTAGACAGGCTGTATTGATTCTGTTTTGGGCACACCAATGCTTAGCGTCAACTTCAATGAATCGGGGTGGAAAGGACTTGATTGAAATGCGAGCGTGGTACAGTTAGTAGACTATATATGGCCTTGGTTAGTAGTTAGGTTTATTTGAAAAGGTCTTCATTTTAGTCTTGCATCACTAAGAAAGAAAGAAAAAACTTGAGATAAAGTACTACAGCGCCATGTGACACAACAAACACCTCATCCTTGATGAGGGGTTTCGAAATGTTACATTTCCGTGGTAATGGACGTGTCCAATGCATTTAACACCGTGCGCAGGGACTCCATGATAGAAGCCGTAATAGAGCAAGCGCCTGCCATCTATCCCTTCGTATGGCAGGGATACAACACCACCACACCGCTCTTCATAGGCGATTCCAAAATCTTGTCTCAAACAGGAATTCAGCAAGGTGACCCACTGAGTTCTCTGCTGTTTTCCCTGACGGTGGATGCCGCCGCCAGGTCTGCAGACACAGATATCAACATCTGGTACCTCGATGACGGCACGCTGGCGGGATCAGTGCCTGATGTTGTCTCCAGCATCCAACGAGTGAAGGCAGAGCTGAGCAAGGTGGGCCTCACCATAAATCCGACGAAATGTGAAGCCATTCTCCTGGAAGGATCCAGCGAAGAATCCAAGTCCATCGCTCTACGCCACCTCCACAGCGTCCTGCCAGACATCCGAGAAGTGGCCATGAGCGAGTTGGAGCTGCTTGGCGCGCCTGTGCACGACGACCAGGTGCGACGTAAGCTTCTACAAGGTCAGCTTATGGTGGAAAAGCTCATCAGACGGCTGCAGGCCCTGGAGGAGGCACACCAGGCATTCTTCTTGCTGAAGAGCTACGTCTGCCTTCCTCGCGTTCTGTACCTCTTACGAAGCTCCCCGGCCTATCGCCACCCTGCCCTGCTCGTCAAGATCGACGAAACCGTTCGCTGCGGCATGGAGGCAATCACGAACGTCCGACTGCGAGGCGACTCATGGCGGCAGGCGACGCTGCCCGTCAATCTCGGCGGACTTGGTGTGAGGATGGTGACTGACGTGGCCCTTCCTGCCCACATCGCTTCACAAGTGGCCTCCGCTGACACGATCGCAAGTATCTACGGCTCCGCCGCTGCTCGTGTCGGTGAGGCGACGCGATGCCTGGTCGAAGAGTGGGAGGCTCACACTGGTCTGCCGTCGCCAGATGTGTCCAGACAGCGCTATCAGCGTGACTGGGACCGAGCAGCAGCAGAAGCGATCAGTCGGCAGCTGCTGGATGACTGCACGACTGATGTGGACCGGGCGCGGCTCCGAGCTGCCGCACAACCGCACTCCGGCGCCTGGCTGAACGCCTTCCCAGCAGCCAGCGTGGGCACGCTGCTCGACCCAGACACCCTACGAACAGCCGTCGCCTTGCGGGTCGGCGCAGAGGTCTGCGCTCCCCATCGCTGCCGCTGCGGAGCGGACATCGACGAGCGCGGCCTGCACGGCCTCAGCTGCCAGCTGAGCGCCGGCCGATTCCCCCGTCACGCTGAGCTCAACAGCGTGATTAAGCGCGGACTCGCGGCCGCTGGACTGCCATCGGTTCTTGAGCCGGCTGGCTTGGACCGCGGTGATGGACGACGCCCGGATGGCATCACAGCTTTCCCCTACGCAGAAGGGAGGTGCCTCGTCTGGGATGCTACCTGTGTGGACACATTCAGCGCCTCATCAGTCGCCGCGTCAGCAGCCCGGGCAAGCGCAGCCGCGACCGCCGCCGAGGGACGCAAACGCCGGCGGTATGAGGCCATCAGTCGGCGCTATCTGTTCCGCCCGGTCGCCGTGGAAACATCCGGAGCACTGGGCTCGGACAGCTGTTCTTTTTTAAAGGACCTCGGCCGACGCATCGTGCAGGTAACCGGAGACCGGCGGGACATGGAGCGCCTCATTCAGCGGATATCGGTGGCAGTGGTCCGCGGAAACGCCACGGCCATACGATTGGCGGGAGCCCACGACAGACCTGACGTCAGAACTGCTGTCACCAGCTTTGACAGAAGCGGTGGCGACAGCCGTGGAAACAGCCACGACGTGGACCGCTGCAGCAGGAGCAGCTGCGGCGAGAGCAGCGATGAATGCGGCGGCGGCAGCGGCCGAGGAAGCGGCGGCGGTGGAGGTGACAGAAGCACTGGTGAGATCAGCGACGGCTGCGACAACACTGGCGAAGGGAACTGCAGCGTCGGCTGCAGCAAGGATTCAGCGACAGCTTTGCGACCCGGTCCAGTGATGCCAGTCCGTCCATCTGCAGGGAGTCGCAGTGAGGAGCCTAGCAGAAGCCTCTAGATGACCCAGTGAGGAGCCTCTAGATGACCCAGACCTGGCCTACTACCTGCTGCCCCGCCGCGAGTCTCCACCGCTTACGGATGCGGACTCGCCGACGACGCAGCAGCTCGCCGAGCAGCTGTTATGCCTCTCTCCCAGCTTGGCACAGGACACGCCCCGACCGCCGCGCCCCAATGCGCTGACCGCATATGCCGCGCTCCTCGCAAAGATGCGTGAGAGCATCCGCGACCACGGCGCTGCTCCAGAACCGCTGTGAACGGTAGGCGCACAGGTGCAACTCGAAGCACACACTCAGTGCTCTCCGGGGCCCGCGTTTTTTTATCGTGTGTCGTGGAATTGTCATGTGTCATTTGTCCGTCCTTTTTAAGTAATCATTCTTTCTGTAAATGAAAATATAAATATTTCCGTGGTTGTTTGAATATTTCACCGCTTGTCTCGGATGGAGGTGCCGTTATATAGCACGTTTTCTACAACGTGAGATTTGGCTGAAAATGATGCATGAAATATGAAATCGTCTATGCATTTGAGACCCCCAGTAAAGTTTAATTGTTATTTTGGTGTTGTTAAATGCATAAATATTTCCTGCGTTTCACTCCATAGTGATATCCGTAAAATAATTTTGCGAATAACGAAAACTGCTGTTTCGAGCAACGATCGAAGAGTTCCCTAGTCTCCTAGAGCAAATAGTCTTCTTGAAGCCAGATATGGACAGTAAGTATTCAGTATTTTATGCTTACCCTTTTTATCTTGTGAAACAAATCAGTGCATCATTGTTGGAGTAATGCAATCATGACTGTATCGCAATGCTTACAGTTAATCGTTTTCAGCTTGTTAATGACACACATCGATAGCCAACCCAGATTCATGCTTGAAACGGGGGGGGGGGGAGGTCTGGAAGCCAATTTATCAACAAGCTTTGATACTTGCAGAAGTAGGTATGGGTTTAGTGGCGCCAGATGTGTACCAGTTTATCCATACGCATAACGATGATGCGTATGTGTGTATATGCACGATGTGCAGAAATCCAGACTCTGAAGACATGCGGATCCAGAGACCACTTTCTTCGTAGACCCGAGTTCTGGCGTGGAGGAGTCATTCGTCTTTCTCGGAGGCGTTTTGGAGACTGACCACGGTCGGATCTCGGCTCTCCGCAGATGCGATCTACCACTTCATGGACTGCGACGGCAGCAAAGACGGACCGCCGCAGCCCTACCCGGACCTCTCTCAGATAGCCGACTTTTCCACGGCGGCCGAGGCAGCGCCGCAAGACGAGCCCGCCCAGCCGCGCGTGCGAAAATTCTACCCAGGCGTGCTCGATTCCAAGTACATGCAGGCGGTGGTGCGCGGCGGCCGGGAGGGCCTGCTCCAGTTCCGCGAGAACCCGCAGCGCAGCCACCCGGTGCCGTACCCGTGGCCAGAGTGGTTTGATCACGAGACTGGTTCTCCGGCAGGTAAGAAGCGCCACGGCCAGCGCGGCTACCCGGAGGGCTGCACCAGCCAGCGGCCGGCCGCCGTGCCGGGCTGCGGCGGCTCCGTCAGCGGCAGAGGCGGAGGAAACCGGCCCGTGCCGTCCATGTACGACCCGCCTCCGTGCGCGGCCGCCGTCGCCGCCGCCAACGCAGCAGCCTCGGCCGCTGAGGTGCACCACTGCCAGCCGGTGGTGGTGGCCTGTCCGATACCGGCACAGCCGCACCACCAGCAGCAGCACCAGCCGCACCAGCACCAGCCGCAGCAGCCGCCACCGTTCGTGCGCGCCGCCAACACGGAACACTGCATTCCGTGCAGCGCGGCGCCCGAGGTGTGGGCCGACCCCAGCGACCCGCGAGCCGACTGCACCCCGCACCGTCCGCCGCCGCCGCAGCACCACGCGCCGCACCACCAGCGACCGCGGCCACAGCCCGCCAGCACCGACAGGAACTTCGTGCCCTCCTACCTGCACGTAAGTCAGAGTGAATGGTTCAGTACGGCACGCTCGACGTGTGAAGGTTGATATCTTGAACTCCTTAGTCGCACTCTAAATTAAGCCTAGGGAATAAACAGCTTTTGCGATTCTTCTAAAAAAGAGTTCACCTTACCCGCTGTAGCATCAAGGTGTGATGTGCATGAGGCACAATGCCCGTCATGTCGTTAATCAAAACCAACTCCTTCACTCTCAGGAGCCGGAGAACATGGCGAAGATAATCGCTCACGACTACCAGCGTCAGTGGGTGGACGAGCGGGACTCGTGGGAGGAATCGCACGCCACCTCCAACGACAACCAGCGCATGCGCATGCAGAACCGCTGCAGCCACCAGGAGCGCAAGTAGGTACGGCCACTGCTCGAGGTGACGATTCTGACAGAGAGTACCATCGTGGTTCATGGGCTCAGGAACCTGTACGGACCCTAGGGCGTCCACGGGTTCCTGAAGATTGCGGGTTAGCGGACCCCCATTTTTGTTTTCCAATTCTGGGCCAGTCGTGCCTGAAGCGCCTGAGTTTCTGTTCCAGGTTTGTGGAGCACCAAAAATGCGCCCGTGACACGAAGGCGAAGGTGGCCGAGGGTCAGCTTCCGGACTGCCGGAAAAAGTAAGTCTGGACCTCTGGTTTTGTTCTACACAATACACGTTATGATATGAACGATTGAACGAGTAGCTCCCCACAGACATAAAGGTTCGAAATTCAAATTAAAACCAAGTGAAGGAAGCATATTGCATGGTTATTGAGAAATGCAGTTAAAAATGCCGTTCATTTCTATTCCTCATGCATCCAACCACATCACCAAAAATTCAATAACCCTGAAATATTCATGTCAGTAGTCAACCTCTCCCAATGTTTTCTCACCGCTCAGTTCCGACTCGTCCCGCTGTGTCCCTCCAGGTCGACCACGAAGCGGCCGTGGTACCCTCCCGGGAAGGTGTGCGTCGTACGCAGACGCTGCGGCTGCTGACAGGGACACGGCGGTCCACAGCGAGATATCAGCCGACAAATCAGCAGTGACGTTTCTCAGTGAGCCATAGAGTCAGGAGTAAATTCATGTGGCGTCAAGTGCGTAATACATCTGGACCAGAAAACATGCGGAAATAGAATGTAAGAAAACTAACCTAGATGACGGTGCTTGCAACGAGCCTGTGCTCGAACATTATCGTCAGAATTCCACCATAACACCAGCGTCACATCCAATGAAAGCCTGTATTTTGTAACTAACGCACGGCGCCATCATAGAAGTGGTACACGCCTCTCGAATATGGAATACGGACGGCGGTAGCGCAACGCGTCGTGCAATAGACAATCTATGCGCCAAGCCTTTGGAAACCGACGATTTCAACCGTAACAAGCCCCGTTAGCGCGACGCCTCGTCAGCACTAATCTCTATCCATCGCGCTCGATGAGGCTATCCGAAATTTCTAGGACAGGTGCACAGTGCACCTGTGTCTGTTCCTCACAGTCCTGAGTGGTGTCACATTCAGTAGAGAGCTGACCAGCCGAGCGTATTTACACACTAAATGGTTTGGCGGAATATCACAATGCCCTCGCATGCAGTTGACCTAGGGCTACATAAAAATAGAAATGTGGTCATTTAGCAAGTCTACTCTGCGTCCTGCAAAAATATATAGCGTATACAATTCTGAAAAGCATTTGTCTCGACATCGCTTAAAATCAAATCGCATCCACCCTAGTGGTGAACATGCATACAGTGTTGTATAACAATATGTAAAATACTTCTTCGTAAGCCGCAAGCGTATCCCGTACAAAATGGCACTCACTGCGAGACTCACGATAAAACATTCAATCAAGCGATGCAGAATCAAACATACATGATTGCAGGAAGCACGCGAATACATAGAAGAGAGCACCGTCTCTTATGTTGCGTCTCCTGACGCGGCTGCGCTCGTCATCCAGGTAACTGTGCTGAGTATATAATACCAGTCCGACCACACACTTCTGCCTCAGCGAAGTCCAGTAGCCGAAGCAGGTTGAGGGCAAGGATGACGGCATCATGGTTTCGCCATACAGGCGCACGCTTGGTCATTGCGCCGTCTCTGCGAGCCTGTCACTATGTCCTGCCGGCTCCGCAGAAACGATGAGCAAGTGCAAAAATCCGGAGACACCAGTGTAATACAACAGGTCATAATTTGACGCTCAGTGCCAAGGATGTGCCCTGAAGTCATGATTTGATGTACTGTTCAGTCTCTGGAAAACTGCGCCGCTACGTGTCTGAAAACACATAAAGCGTCTGTAGGGTCTACAGATCGTCTAAAAACCTCAGCCGTCTTTGAAAGCCCACCCTGATCTCTGGAAGCCGCGGTTTGTCTCCACAGTCCGCCTGTGCTCTCAGGAGCGACTGTCAGCGGCGGCCGACCGTCGCGGGCTGGTCGGTACGTCGTACAACTCGCTCTCCTCCTGAGACAGAACGCTGATCGCTGGACTCAGCATGGGGCTCGTCGGCACATCGTACGTATCCGAGCCGCCGCAGCTACCGAGCAGAGAGTACGGGGAGAGCGGCGGAGGAGCGCTCTCCTGCTCTCTCTCCGATGGCGGCGGGGCCGACTCCTCCGGGCGACTAGGGGTGGTGATGTTCTCCATGGAGCCCAGCGGCCCGGGTTCCTCCGGAGTTGGGACGGAGACAGCGGACAGGGCGGCGGCCAGGACCGCCGGCGGCGCAGAGTCCGAGCGCAGCCTCTGTAGGTTGTGCGAGCGCGGGGAGTCGTACAGCAGGTCATCGTGCAGCGTCGGCCGGCGACGTACCATCATCGCTGGCTTCGGAGGCACCGGCGGACGCTCGCCACGAGCCTTAGGAGGCGCCGAGCTCGCCGCCGAGAGAACATCGTACACGTCTGTTGGCTCAGTAGCCGGTGATTCAAACGGCGGGACCGTCAATGGTCGGCTCTCCGGAGGCGACGATTCAGAGGGGTTTGGCGTTACGTCGACCAACACTGACGACGGGGTGATGGGGTTAGGTTTCGTCGCGGGGGTCTGGGGATCCGGAGAAGTTGAGGTCTTTGGCAGAAACACTGACATCAGTGGTTTACGCGGCAGATGGGGCGGGATGGAAGGTTTCGGTGAGGTAATCGACGACGAAGTGTTAGGCGCAGCGGCGACTTCCCACGGCGCGGCGGCAGCACTTGCCGCGGTCTGAGGCAGCGCGCTGGGTCTCGGTGGGGTCACACATCTCTCTGTGACCGGCGCTGGAGCCGCGGCGGCCGAGGGCGGAGCGGTGACCGGCAGCGGCGGCGGGGAGGGGGCCGGCGACACCGGCGGGGTGACGGCCAGCAGCTCCTCGATGATGATGATGATTTGGTGTTTTAGGGCGCACCAGCAACGAGGCTATATGGCGCCCATATCTAGCCATTCTTCCTCAAAGTCGGGGGTTAAAAATCACCTGAAGCCCGGAGGCCGTGATGAACGAAAAGAGGCGAAAGGAATCGAGAAAAGGGGAGTCGTCGCGGAGAAGTGTTCTCAAAGAGAGCTGGGGGCCACGCAATCCAAAAAACCGCAATCGCTCAGCGTCCAGTCTCGGGCACTCGACCAAGACGTGTCGGACCGAAAGTCGGTCACCACATCTGGTACAAATAGGCCTGGAGCCAACGCCGATAAGGAACCCATGGGTGCCATAAGTGTGCCCGGTACGAAGCCGGCAGAGGACCACCTCCTCGCGTCGCGATCTGCGTGAGGCCGACAACCAGGAAGCTAAACCTGGCTTGATACGTAAAAGTTTGTTACCGTGGGATTGGCTCCAGGCCTCCTGCCACTTTCCGAGGAGGAAAGAGCCCACCGCCGGTACAAAGTCCCTGGCGGGTAGAGGGAATCGGCGGGAGCACGGATACTGCGCAGCATGGTTCGCAGCTCGGTCCGCCCGTTCGTTGCCGTGAATACCGACGTGGCTAGGGATCCAGCAAAAAGACACCGACGTACCCTCTCGGTCGAGGGCTGTCACACGAAGAAGAATCTCCTGTGAGAGGGGGTCAGAAGGATAGAATTGTGACAAGGACTGGAGACCACTCAATGAGTCAGAAAGAATAACATATGACCGAGCGGGATTAATCTCGATAAAACACAGGAGTTTGAGGATAGCGACCAATTCGCAGGAAAAAACGGATGCATGTTTAGGTAAGGTAAAACACCGCACAGCGTCGCCGCAGACGAAAGCACACCCGGCACCGTCATCAGTCTTTGAGCCGTCAGTATAACAGGCTATGTAGTCAGAGTACCTTGAAATATGTTCCAGCGCACGAGCCTTTAAAACAGCTGGAGGGATGTCGCCTTTTCTCACATCGGTGAGGGAAAGGTCCACCTTTGGCGGGACTTGTCTCCACGGTGGGACAGATGGCCACTCCTTACGCATGATCCCCCGAAGTTTAATTTGAGCTTCCGAGAGCAGCGATTGCATACGAGAGCAGAAAGGGGGGTAGCGGACAGTACGTGCACCTTCTCCGGTTCTGAAAAGCGCCAGGTTGGCACGTGAGAAAACTGCATCATAGGCAGGGTGGGAAGGCAACTGGCGGAGTTTTATGGTATATCTCATGCCCAGTAGCTGGCGACGCAAGGCAAGAGGTGGCTCGTGGGCCTCTACAAGGAGGCTGGCTACTGGGGTGGTCCGGAACGCACCAGTGGCAATACGGAGAGCAGTATGGTGCACAGAGTCCAGAATACGTTTCGAGGTCTCTGTGGCGTTATCGTATATAAAACAGCCGTAGTCAAGTCTAGAACGGACAAGAGCACGATAAAGCAAGAGCAGTGTCTTACGATCCGCCCCATAGCAGGTACGCGCAACACATTTCAAAACATTCATAGCTCGAAAACATCGGTCGCGGAGCTCTTTCAGGTGAGTGCGGTAGGTAAGACGGCTGTCTATTACCATCCCAAGAAACTTCACCTCCGACTTCACAGGGATCACTGCACCCCTTAGCCTGACAGAGAAGTCAGGGCAATTACGGCGAAAACGGCAAAAGTGGACACCTACAGTTTTGGCTGTCGAGAATCGTAGTCCGTTAACAGCACTCCAGTTTTCTAATCTTTTAATTGCCAACTGGAGCTGTCTCTCTACTATACGTGTGGTTGCACCACTGGCCCAGATAGAGAAGTCATCCACAAAAAGGGCACGGCCAATGGAAGGGGGCAGGTGATCGGCAATATCGTTAATCATTACCCCGAACAGCACAACACTTAGGACTCCTCCTTGGGGGACACCGTTGACCTGGGGGAACTGCTCTGAGAGGTTGCCACCGACACGGACTCTGAAAGACCGGTTAGATAAAAAGCTGGCGAGGAAATGGCCCATTGTACCGCGTATACCGTACTTGAAAAGCTTTTGTAAAATACCGAAACGCCAAGTGGTATCATACGCAGCCTCAATGTCGAAAAACAATGCACCAATGTGTCGCTTCCGCCTAAATGCGCAACGAACCTCGGTATCAAGGGCTAAAATGTGGTCTACTGTGCTCCGATACTTTCTGAAACCGCACTGCGAGTTAGATAAAACACCTAATTCCTCCAGAAACCAGACGAGACGCGCGTTTACAACTCGCTCAAGCAGCTTGCCCAGGGCAGATGTCAACGCAATAGGGCGGTAGTGAAGCGGATCAAGCCCGCTTTTACCAGCCTTCAGCACCGGGATAATGATGGCCGTCCGCCATGTTTCGGGATACAGCCCTCTTTCCCAGAGCGCATTGAAAAGATGGAGCAATGCTTCAAGTCCCGGTGACGGGAGACGCCGAAGCATCTCATTGTGTACAAGATCAGGGCCTTCTGCGACACACTTCAGGCCACCTATAGCGGACTTTAACTCTTCCATAGTAAAGGGATCATTGTAGCTAAAATGTTGTGATGTGTTAAAATTGACGCCAGTCGATTCGCACCGAGCACGATGGCGGGCGAAGTCGGGGTCAGAACAGTCACCGACACAGCGGTCATGTAACGCACGGCCTATTTCGTACGCTACATCAGCTGGGTTCGACACATTTCTGCCAAACACACTCAGAACAGGAAGAGGGGATGAGGAGAAACGACCTGATATACGTTTTATACGGGACCAAACCTCGGAGATTGGCGTGAATCTGTTAAGCTGGCTGATGTATTCCACCCAGGATTCGTGTTTAGCTTTCTTGACCGTCCACCTAGCGAACGCTCTGGCTTTTCTAAACGCGATCATGTTTGCGGTGGTGCAGTTATGCCTGAAAGCGCGCAGCGCTCGTTTCCGCGCTCTGATGGCGTCTCGACACGCATCGGACCACCATGGGACCGGCCGGCGAGAAGGCGCCCCCGATGTACGAGGAATGGATGCCTTGGCTGCTTCAATGAGTAAGGAGGTGAAATCGGTTACTGACAGATCATCTGTAGGGTCAGATGAGAGAGCATCCTCCAAGCACGTTTGAAATTTCTCCCAGTCTGCCCTCCGCAGGTTCCATCTCGGTGGCCGGCAGCCAACCGAGGGCCGCTCACGCAGTTCAAGCCATATGGGGAAATGGTCACTACCAAAAGAGTCCGCGTCCACTCGCCACGTAAAAAGCGGCACAAGGTGTGGACTGACAAGGCTGAGATCTAGAACTGATGAATGTCCCGACGGCATGGTGAAATGGGTAGCAGCACCAGTGTTTAAAACACAAAGGCCCTCCTCGTCTATCAAGGACGCTAAAAGTCGACCGCGTGTACACACAGAATCACATCCCCATGCAGAGTGGTGAGAGTTAAAATCACCCAGAAGCATCACAGGTGGAGGGAGCTCGGCGATTAGCCGGCATAGTTCCAGAAGAGGAAGAGCTGCGCCAGGGGGACAGTAAAGTGAGCACACAGTGATGTCACGCTGGCCTAGATGAATGCGGACCGCTACCGCCTAGCAGCTCCTCGGCTGCGGCCGCCGCCACCGTCTCGGCAGCCACGGCCACGTCGACGGGGAGTCCGTTCACCACCGTGTCGCGGTGGGAGGGCAGCTGGTTGGCTTCGGCCGTCAGCGAGACACACTGGAGGAGCGGGGCGGGTGGGAGATGAGCGACAGCCGGACACGGCGAGAGTAGGCGGTCCGTCCCCACACCCAGGTGAATAGTTATAAACCCTACACATCTGCACTCAGTTGCTACTTACGCAAGCATAAATGTGACGTGGTAAACCAACCAATGCATGGTCGCATAACAAGGAGACGCTAAGTATCATTGCGTGTTGTCTGTAGCGCATGGTGTAAAGGAAACTTCTGATACACATGCGCAGCCTCATACCCCCCCCCCCATGAAATAACACATGGGAAAAAAGGAAAGGGACCCCTCAACTTCATCTCACCTGCGGTACGCCCAGCTCGGAGAGGTTTCGGTACTCGTTATCGGCGCTGAAGAACTGGTGCAGGATGCTGAAGCTGGGCCGCTCGTGAGGTTCGTACGCCCAGCACTTCAGCATTACCTCGTATATGCCGCCCGGGCAGTACTCGGGCTTCTGCAGTCGGTGGCCCTTCTCAACCACGTTCACAAAGGCCTGCCGTAAGGAACCCGGGACAAGTTAGACGTTAGCGAGGGGGGGGGGGGTGAGTTTCATCGACGTTCGCTCGTGTGCCAGAAGCTATTGGATGGAATCGACTGAGAAAGATAAAAATGCAACGCTGTCACTGGTCACCCCGGCAACCGACTAAGATTCTCATAAGAAAAACAATATTCACTCCGCCTCATACCCAACGAACATCAACCGGGTCATCGAGTGATTGACGGACGGTATAGGCAACCCCCTACTAGGTAAATAGTACATACCTACATATTTCACAGATCAATTACGGCTAAATTTAGTCAGATCCACCCATGAATCTTAAATAGCCCAGAACAGTCGAGTGGCTCGCACAGAGCTGGTGAATATCTTACATCCACTCCTGGCATGTCTCCGTACGGCTGTTCTCCGTAGGAGAACATCTCCCAGAGCAGCACTCCGAAACTCCAGACGTCGCTGGCGGCCGTAAAGCGACCAAAGTTCATCGCCTCGGGCGCGTACCTGACGGCGGGGATCACCGCACGGTAGATGTAGTCAACGTGACACGCGACTGGCAGCTTGGTGCTCATAGTGTTACATGGTGCAGTCGTTCACATACCGAATTGGAGGATACGAGTACCACATTCTACAGAAATTGCAAACTGTCTATGTTCACTGCACTCTCAATCACAGTACCTATTAACAAAACTTTTAATGTTAGAGTTTCATATTTGTGGTTCATTCGTACGACGTCTTGTCAAGTACATTTCATCTGTTTTTATCTAACAACCCATCTTTTACCACCATTCGACAACATTATATTATCTCACTAACCATTTGACGGGCCACCTGCCGCCCTCGGAGGCCACGTAGTAGTCGCGGTCGCCCAGGGGCCGACTGAAGCCGAAGTCACTGATCTTCACCTGCGAGTGAGACGCCACCAGAATGTTGCGCGCCGCCAGGTCCCGGTGCACCATCCTCTGCTTCTCCAGATACTCCATTCCTGACGGAGCACATCGAAACAAGTTGGAAACCTTGGAATAGGGTACAGGGCTGAGGGCGAACCAATCGATGTGTTCAGCTGTTTGGAACACCAGCTATCCGTGCAAACATGAGAATATGACACAGAAAACGAAACATTATCCATCGCATCTATTATATCTGATAGGTGACCAACAGCTTTATTTTGACGTGATGCACCTCATATTTTACGAGTCAGCAGCATTTATGAGACACGGTTAGTGAGCAAAATAAATAAACATAATACACATACCTATCTCAGAACAAATACATGAATAAATGACAAACATGAAAAACGATCGGGATCCAGTACGCTACGGTAGCTCGCACTTCCTGCCGGACGTGGGATCGGACCGCTGCCGAAGCCGTGCCGAGCGGACCACCGAGCACCCGTCAGTACCCACCTTCTGCCACCTGGCCGGCCCACAGCTTGAAGTCGTCGTCCATCGAGACGTCGTGCGGCTGCTGCTTGAGGTAGTCCAGCAGAGAGCCCAGAGCCACCAGCTCCTGGACCTGCCGCCCGGCCGTCAGTACACGCAGTCATATGCCGAACTTTCCTCGGATCACCACTATCATGATCATTCAATACTTGATCATCAACTCCAGTCTCCAGTTTCGATTCGTCTTCATAAAACGTACGCATTTTTACATTAACAACGACCAGGTTTTAGCTCAAAATCTTTACAGAGATTCTCTGTGCGCTATCGGCTCAAAATTCAAACATAATGCATGGAACCAAAAGCACGCTAGCCACGTACCAGCATCAGCGGCTCATGCTCTAGCATGCCCAGGAATCGGACGATACACCGATGACGGAGGTCCTTCAGACAGGACGCCTCCCTCAGCAGTTCGGTACGGTCCATCCCATGGGATGTCTTGATGGCCACATCCACCTGAGAACGAATCGAGAGGCCGTGGTTAGATATTGGAGGAATTGAGATTCCGTGGTTAGATATTAGAGGAAGTGAGAGGCAGTGGTTAGATATTGGATGAAGTGAGAGGCCGCGGTTCCATATTGGAGTAACTGAGAGGCCGTGCCGTGGTTAGATATTGGAGTAACGGAGAGACCGTGGTCAGATATTTGAGGAATCGAGAGGCCGTGGTTAGATATTGGAGGAAGTGAGAGGCAGTGGTTAGATATTGGAGGAATTGAGATTCCGTGGTTAGATATTAGAGGAATCGAGAGGCCGTGGTTATATATTGGAGGAAGTGAGAGGCAGTGGTTATATATTGGAGGAGGTGAGAGGCAGTGGTTAGATATTGGAGGAAGTGAGAGGCCACGGTTCCATATTGGAGTAACTGAGAGGCCGACGTGGTTGGACCATTGGTGGATGTGGACTTTGTGGAGCCTCTACCGATACCTGGGAGGGGTGTGGGGGACCGTGGTAGCTATACGAGGCTATTCATCGTAACATGGTGCGGTTCAATGACTTGAGGCAATCACTGATAATAGCACACTTTCTACAATACCATTCTTGGATTAATTTAGTGGTGAAAGCTGGGCTTTGTCGTTGTAGTGAGAATGTGCTACACTGGACGGGTTACCGGGTTCATGAATAAACAACTGAGGATGCTACCGATTACATTTCAATTACCTACATCATCAATGGAGGCATTCAAGGTTTTAACCGCGCACCGACGGGGGGGGGGCGGATATCCGCCCCCCTGAGGTTTTTCGCGAATAGCGGGAAAACCGCAGCGCGTAGCGCCGCGAAATTTGGTATGACTATAACCTCATCAATTTTACACATGGTGTGCAAGTTTGAACCTCCTACCTTTTAAGGTCAGGTCACCAGGTCACTTTGAATGACCCAACCTCAAGTCACTTTTTTGCAACTTTGTCACCGTGCCAGAGCTACAGTAGATGTCGGAAGCCTTTGAAAGTCGCAGGATATTATAAGGTCATTAGTAGCTACAATTTGTATATCTCGGAATTTTGATATCGGTGACCTAAGGTCAGGTCAATTTCGCGACCTCCCCATTATAAGTCAATGGGGGAAAAATCAACTCCCTGTTTTTACCACTAAAACGGGTCGGAATGGCCCCATATACCATACATGACTTCATATACGATCAACCTTCACTACCTTGAGGTCTGTTTTGCTGTTGGGCAGCTGTGAGGTCATGTGACGTCATCAAAGGTCACCAAAGGTTTTTGGCCAATAACTCCGTACAGGAACAAGATACAGACGCGTGGATGGTCTCATTGTGTTCAGCTCGTCAAGACGCATCGAATGATATACATGATGACCTCGAGGTCACGTGACCTGAGGTCAACCTTTGACCTTGACCTTTCGAGGTCAACATATATATCATTCGATGCGGATTGACGAGAGGATCACGATGATGCCCTTAGTTTGTTCCTATCTTGACTAATTCGAAAGTTATTCGAGAAAAACTCTCTCCATATCTAGCGCCGCCATTTTGACTTTTTCGACCCCTGTGACGTCATCTTTGACCTGACCTGAAAATGACCTTAGTAAAAATTGTAGATCTTGGCCGTGCGTATCCGATGCCGTTTACTGCTTGTCGCTATCTTGCTTCGTTCTCGAGATCTCAGGGGGGGGGGGCGGTCATCCGCCCCCCCCCCCCCCGTCGGTGCGAAGTTGGCGCAGACCCCCGTCGGTGCGCGGGTTAAGATTACACCTGTTGCTAGTGAAGCGGGTCACATATCGAGTGGCCTTGCTAGTTCACTGCAAACCCTGATAGCTCTGTAGCGACTAGCGAGTGAAACAGCATAGGGTTGAAAACCTCGATGTCAATGATATTGACGCCAGCACAATGATACCGATACTATAATAATAGCTGGTATTTCGCTGGCTTCTGAATTCGACATGATTCAAGGAAATGATTTGCTTCAAAATTCCTTTAAAATTACCTACATACTGAACAGAGTATCAAGATCAAATTTTGGAATAGAATAAGACAGTCCAATAAAATTCATGAAAATCTCACTGACAAGTCGTAATCGCGCACAAAGTCGGCACAGAGGTGTCACCGCCACAGCCAGACTACCCTCCCCTGTCCTGCCATGTCCCTCCCGTCCCTCAGATGTGCCACTCCCGTTTCCCTCCCAGTCAGCGCTTACCAGTCTGCCGCGCATGTCCCTTCCGTCCCTCACGGAGGTCCCCCAACCGTCCCCCACACTGTGAGCGCTCACCTGCCTGCCGCGCGGGTCCCTCCAGCGGCCCTGGTACACCTTGCCGAACTCTCCGTTGCCGATAGAGGCGCCAAACTCGAGGTCATCAGCGGCTATGGTTCCCGGCGAGAGTAGCAGGCGGGGCAGCGGCAGCGGCGGAGGGCCCAGCACCTCCTGTGGGGATACACACAGCGTCACAGCAGGAGCGCACAAGGCCATAAAAAAATAATTCGCAGGTCGCTATACGAATTGCACAAAACATGGAGGTGGCTGCAGCTGCATGGCAAAATGCTGCATTACTGAACTTTCAGCTGACACAGCAATTCAACAAAGTGGATACCTATTCCACCATTACGCACCATCGGCTTCTTTGCAGCGCCTCTTGCCTCTTTGGTCCTCCCTCTAGCCCCAACCCCCGCTGGCAGCCTCTAGTCCCCATCCTGGCTCCCTTATCATATCTTCCTACATTTCCCACATCCTTGCCTGTCTCTCTCCATATCACATCCTCCTACACCCCAAATCCTTCCTTCTCCGCTCCTCCGACACACACCGTCCGTCCCTTATCGCCCCCATCCGTCCGTCCCCTCCCCTCACCCACCCTCCTATTGTCGGTGATAGCGCGGTGGGTATCCCCCCTCCCCCTCGCCTCCCAGTCACCCCCCCCCCCTCCTGCTGCCGGTGATAGCGCGGTGGGTATCCCCCCCCCCCCAGTCACCCACCCTCCTATTGTCGGTGATAGCGCGGTGGGTATCCCCCCCTCACCCACCCTCCGGTTGTCGGTGATAGCGCGGTGGGTGTCCCCTCCCCTCCCTCACCCACCCTCCGGTTGTCGGTGATAGCGCGGTGGGCGTCCTCGGCGCTCGGCGGCAGCGGGTGCAGCAGACGACACTGCAGACCGTCCGCCACCGTACTGTAGTGCTCGACCAGGTGCTCCAACGAGTCCAGGTACGGGCCGTCGTCGATGAAGACGAAACGCAGCTGTGGGAACGATTGGGAGAGGAAAGAGGTTAGAGGAAAAAATCGAAAAAATCTACTGATATTACGAAAGTCATAACTCATAGCTGCTTGATGAAGTGCGACGGTGCTGGCAAGTCGCCATACTACCTGAGGTGATCTTAGGGTCCCAGTCTGCCTAAGATGATCTGACAAATGACTCACACGTCCGAAATACCTGCTTGCTGACAAAGAGAAGCGGGGAATGGATGAAAAACCCGATGACCGAATAGAGGGGAAGATGCACATGATCGCTTCAGCACACTCGACAGCCGTTTATATCAATTTATAAACGAGGACCCATGCGAGCCTCTCCAGCCCCAGCCAACAAGCCAGTCTTTCACACTGCTGCGATATCCGTCCCCGTTCCGTCCCTTCTGCTTACCTCTCCCTCTAAGCGGCACTCCCGGATCTCGAAATGGAACACCTTATCGTCTGATACCATACTGAGCACGGTCGAGTTTTTGCGCGTACTGGTCCTTAGCAGGTAGTCGCCAGTGTTGAAGCCACTGCGAAGGAAAGGTGATGGTCAACTTTCAGTGGTGCGAAGAGCATTGAATAAGTTCATGTGACTTTATGACAGTATAAGGGACCCTCCCACCTTCAAAAAAGTTACTGAATTGGCATAAAAGTGATGTCCCTTGGTTCGGAAAGATCAAAAATGAATATCTACGAAATTTCACCGAAAAATTTGCACTGGTTTTCAAGATATTAGGCTTTTACTTTTGTTTCCTTTTTGGGATCTCCGCTGTTCCTAGCGACTTAATTTGAAAGTGCCGCACTTAATGCGCGCAAAACAGCATATACCGCCGCGTGCTACCAAGCGTTTTAGTAAAACATTTAAAATCGTTAGATCTCCGCTGACGTCACAAATTCTAAGGGGGCATTCCAATGCATTAGCCCTTTAGAATCCGAAAACTGCAAGTTTGAAATTCCATATCACCGAATTAAAGCATTTTTCGATGTTGTGAGTGCCCAAACCGGTATTTGCAGGCCATGGCCACCAATTTGGCTATCTCAACTCAAAACTCATGTTAAGGTGGGATGGTCACTTTAAACCCGTGATGATATTAAAAGCATCGGGTTCCCATTATACATACATATGTCCACAGTCGACCGATCATTTATAAAACATATAAAACAAACTCTGAGTTCCACCCAACCCCACCCCCGGATTCCACTCCACTCCCACTATAACTCACCCAGCGCGGAGCTTCTGCTCGGCCTCGCTGCGGGACATGGCTCCGTGCAGCCACTCTGAGCGCATCCGACGCGGCATCGGCGGCTTGTAGCGAACTTAAACAGCAGCCAAACACGCAACACACGAGAACAGACTGTGAGCCAACAGAACGGTAACGGCGCAATACCAGCGGGAGAACTGAGGAACATCTGAACATGACTTAAAGCGGACCGAATGCAGTTGACGGGGAACCTGCCAAATAAAAATGGCACGGTTCCAATTTAAAGACAAAAATTTATGCAACGAAATACGGGATAAGAGTTGCGTGGCTACCCAGATGCCATGCATAGACTTTATCGATGATTAAGCGAAGAAATATCAAATAAGCAATCAACGGCGTAAACAGAAGCAAACATCGACTTGTTTCGAGCAATGGCTTTGGGAGCATTTAGCAAATTACACATCAATGGTGAAAAAGGAGAATCGCTAGTAAGCATGCATTTCGATATAACGTTGCCGACACAAAACAGTAACACAAAAACCGAAATAAACATGCGGTACAGGATGATCATACGCACACCACCATAGCAGCTGTTAAGCCTCATCAAATTCTCCTCCTTTTCCAGCTCTCTTTGCTCCCTCCCTCTCTCCGCTCTCACTCACCGAGCACCTCCACACAGTCGGTGTGGCCGGTGGCCCTCCCTCCCTCTCTTTGCTCTCTCCCTCCCCCCCTCTCTCTCTCTCTCTCTCCTCTCTCTCTCTCTCTCTCTCTCTCTCTCTCTCTCTCTCTCTCTCTCTCTCTCTCACCGAGCACCTCCACACAGTCGGTGTGGCCGGCGGCGCGCGCCAAGTCCTCGGGTGTCCGGTTGGAGCAGTCGCGCGGCCGGCACGGAGCGTCCAGCGCCAGCAGTGTCTTCAGGGCGTCGATGGCGCCGCTGTTGGCAGCCTCGTGCAGCGGTACCCAGTTCAGCTCGGAGGAGCGCGCCTGCAGAGACGAGCCCGCCTCCACCAGCTGACGCACGCCCTGCGCGTAATTCTCCCGCGCCGCGTACTGCGCGAGGGAAGAGCGGGGAGGTCAGACAGGGAGGAGTGGTAAATCGTACAGGGAATGTGAACATGATCCATAGCAGCCAACTTTGTTCCTATAAAAACACGCACCTAGGCAGGGTCATAAAAGTGACAGTTTGCGAAATAGAATGGAGCATTAAGTCACTGGTATGGCACGGGACATCCTCTCTTCTCCAGCAGCCGTAAAGCATGATCTGGCTCCCCTTTTTCTCCACTGTGAACGGATTATCCTCTCCTCCGCTCCACTCACGTGCAGCGGCAGCAGTCCGTGCGAGTCGCGCACATCTGGCGAGCAGTGGTACTCGAGCAGCAGCGGCAGAATCTCCTCCCGCCTCAGCCGGGCGGCCAGGTGCAGCGCCGTCTGGCCCTGGGCGTCCTTAAACTGGGTGCCCTGGTAGCCGGCCTTCAGCAGCTCAGAGACCACCTTCAGGCTACCTGTGGGGTGGGGGAGATGGGAGGGCTGTGAAGACGTGGGTGGGAAGGAGAGAGACTGGGAGAGAGAGAGAGAGAGAGAGAGAGAGAGAGAGAGAGAGAGAGAGAGAGAGAGAGAGAGAGAGAGAGAGAGAGAGAGAGAGAGAGAGAGAGAGAGAGAGAGAGAGGAGAAGGGAGAGAAATAAGAGACACAGAGCCAGAAAGATAAAAAGAGATTGAGGAACGTACAACGTGAGAAAAAGAGACAGGTAACTAGCGAGAACAAAAAGGTAGCAAGAAAGACACGCACGCAATCATACATGGTTGAACTGATAAGCTATCTATACCGGTAAAGTAGGCACAAAACAATCACTTCACAAAACCGTTTACCTCATGACCCTTGTAGTCGTACATATTACGTTCCAACCTTCCCATATCACCCTAACCCAATGCGACAGTGGCAAACTACGCCAGCCAGCTACCAAAGTACCAGCCGAATACCATCCTCTGCGATGGCACCAACTCCTATGACGGCGGGCGGACACCCACCATCCCTTCTCCAATGCTGACCCCGCCCCCCCCCCCCCGGTCGCGAACACCACCTCCCCTCCCTCCGGACACCCACCCTCCTCGGTGGCTCTGTGCAGCAGGTTGGACGAGGCGCCACGCAGCAGACAACTGGGCGGCGGCGGTCTGCCCAGCAGATGGCCGGCCAGAGGCACCGCCAGGCCATCGTTTGCAGTCCGGTAGTGGTTCACCAGCTCGTCCAGCCCGTGTATGACCGTACCCTTGTCTGAGGGGGGGGGGCGTGACGTCAGAACACGAGAGGGCTGCTGGTAGATGGGTGACGTCAGAACACCGAGACGCCGATCTTTTCACCTTTTAATGTGAACGAATAGCGTGCCTCATGGTAATACTAACCCCATCAATGACTCACGCACGTAATTCATACTCACCAAGCGAGTAGAAGGCGTCGCTGCCATGGTGGCGTATTTGATAATGAATGACGTCACCGCCCACGTACACTGAGAGGCCAAAGTCTCCGTGTGCCGAGGTGCTGTCCCGCACCAGGAAAAAGCCGTCCTCCGGGGAGCCTGCAACATCGGTCCAAAGGAATGTCAAGTGATAAGGATATACATACAAATACACACATGGACATATCACTGCAGCAGAGATTGGGACTACGCAGCCTTCAAACATATTGAAATCTAGCTCGAGTGTTTAAACTGACCGAGCGTTTCGATGTCATAACCCGCGCCTAGCGCAGCCCGTTGCATGTGTGTAAGAGTTGACCTTTTCACCATGGTTCACCTGGCCCAAAGATCGATTTCGGGTGCAAACGACGGAATAATCGCGGCTACTATAAAATGTGAAGACTGCCCCAAAGATCGATACTGAAGTGAGGAAAACATTAAAAAGCTTGGAGCTGACACTGACAAATCAGTCTTCCAGCATGCACTCCAGTATACTCGTATGTGTTCATGATAGTTGGTGACATGAAACATGACATAACAGAACAGTAGTCAGCAAACCTTTCTTAAGCAGAGTTTCAGCATCTGCCCTCGTAATGTTAGGGAAATACCAGTTCACACTTAATTGGTCAGATCTTGACGACTGCATCTCTCTTTCATAATTTTGTAACCCAAGGTCTGTAATTCCGGATACTCTTCACAGAAGCCTGCAGGTCCCCTCTGCAATGAGGAAGAAAGTCAGTTCAGTACAAACATTTAACTTGCATGTGGAATGCAAAACAAATTTTGATGATAACAATAAGCATTCTTGGGTTAAAACAGTTACTAATTTTTAAGGATGGTTGATGCACCCAATATCAGATTTAGATTTAGGTACAGGGCTGTGAGAGACAACAATGTCCAGGATTTATCAGTGCCCACATACTGGCTGAACAGGATTACTTAAGGAATAACTCAGGTTCAGGAATGGCTTTGGAGCAATCAGCGACCTTAAAATATTAAGTCCTAGAAAGTATGCATTCCCTGGCTTAAGCTTGCATGCTTTCATTAGCTACATGTTTATGACCTCAACACATTAGCCATAGCAACCAACTTTTCATTTATCAGCAGCCATGCCTTACCTTTAAATATTACTGCCAGCTTACAAACATTGGCCAGACAAGCTTGACAACTTTGTCTACTGGGGCTTTAGGACGTGTTGACTTCAAAGGTCATATTGCAAGCTTGACAACTTAAGGTTCTAGCAAACATTCTTCCTGCAGTTCATTAAATTGACCTATGACCTATGACCCAACAACATTGAAATACATGGATAGATGAATGATCAAGCCTCTGGTGTTTTGCATGAAGAAGAATGGGCTGGCAGAAAGATCATGCTGATGACATGACTTTCTCAAGAACCTGAATCAACATAAATCACAAAATGATTTTTTCCTTTTTATTCCTGCAGTGGAACACAGTGCTACATCAGAGGTCTGTACTTTGCTTGGCCATACCAAGAAAATGATGAAAACTGCAAGGATTGGTCAATTGGCCAGGGAACTTAGTAGGATGATTAGCATTGGCAGCTTACTCGAACTAAGGTGGGAAAAACACTTCAATTTGGCAGCTGAAATGGGTAACCTTGTGTGATATTGAGGAACACTAATAATTTTACATTCTTGGATGGTCACTAGGCCAGTAAGCAGGTTTTAGATTGAAATGTTTGTCATAACCAGCAGCTGTGGGCCAAACAGCAGTCAGTCTTGAGACACAAGCTTGAGCTGGAGCACAGCAGCTGGATTCAGCCAGCAGGGGCAAGTCTGAAGTTTGCTGATTCCTGTGCTAGAACAGTGCCCTATTTAAGCTCATGGCACTGCCTATGACACCAAGCATCGGTTCTTGGTTTCTAAGGAATCACAAGCAAAACTTGGTACTTCTGCTTACATCTCCAAGGAAATTGAAAACTGAGTACTGATACTTACTTGGTAGTATCATCTAGCAAAATGTGCTGAAACAGGGCCCAGCTGTTACAACTAACAAAACAATGCCAGAGGGTGGAAATTCAGGGAAGGTACCTAAAAGAGCACACATATTTTGAGACCTTAACACGACTCACCTGTTCAACTCACCTGTTTGGGGTTCCCTTGGTCTGAGAGTATCCAAAATGAATGCAGGGATGGGGAGAAGGGAAGGAACCCGCATAGAAAGAGCTCGCCCGATGGATGAGAACACATCCAAACGGGAAAGTGAGCCCACAAGTGCCAAATGAATGAGTTTACAAGAGTGACAAGATACAAACAGCAACATTATAATCGGAACACAGTTAACGGTCATGGGACACAATTCATTTAGATACGCACTAGAGACTAGTATACAAACAGGGTATCACCCAGTGTCGCAGATAACATGGATTTGAACCTGGTTAAATCTGGTTCAGACACTACTTCGTCCGGTAGAGAGTTCCATGGAGTGATACAGCGGACACTAAATGATCTGGCACGTAAATCTGTTTGGGGACGGACGTGTGGCAACTTAAAGCGGTGGCCTCGGGTTCCAGAGGATGGCGAGAGCACGAATATATCCGAAGGTTTGATTGAACATTTATCATGGAAGAGTTTCCAGCATTGCATCATGTCAGCTCGGAGGAGCCTGCCCTTGGCCGAAAATTGGTTCAGGGCCTTAAGTCGAGAGTTGTAATCTAGGTTGCCGAGACCATGGACGCGCTTCGTCCAACGCCGCTGGACTGACTCGAGGAGCCTTAAGTCACCCACGTATCCGGTGTGCCACACGCAAGAACAGTACTCGATCAAAGGCCTTACGTGCGTGCTGAAGAGTGTCATCATAAAGTCCGGGGACCTGCAAACAGTAGAGTTGTGGAACTTTTTAAAAATCTTATTTTAAATTATTGCAGGTCTTAAATTATTAGATTTGTAAGCTACCTATAGTTTTTTAAACATACATTGTTAATTTTTTGGTCCATTCAGGAACGCACACTGCTGTGATTAGGAAATACGCCCCGCGGCCACCTCTCCGGGACGGTCACCTGCCAGAGTATCATTGAATCAGTCATTAAAAAGAAAATCAGTGACCAGCATCCACCACAGTTTGTAAAGTCAAACAGGCTAAAAAAGGGTTTTTGGGACAATTTACAACATACCATACAGTCCTGATCTCCATTTATGAAAAATGAAAAAAATGACTATTTAGTACACAGTGACTACGCACCCATAGATATACCTATTTAGCTATAAATAGATATATACAAACACTATCCACAGTATATAGACATCTTTATTCTATACCCAACCTGAGGCTGACTGTCGATAAGCACTGGGAGCTCGCTGAGACCGGGCCCCACAGGCCAAATTGGCCTCCCACAACCCGTATACCGTAAGGTAAGGTAAGGTAAGCTATACCAATACAGCCTTGACGGGATCCACTCTCATTTTTTGCTTCTAACAAACGCCCCTTTTACGTATAGGGATTGTTGCAAGCTTATAGCTCCACCCGTTATGTTGCAAAAGATGCCAATGGTCTTGCCAATAGCCTACCTATATACAGCCTTGCCAATGGTGCTTTACAATTAAAAAAAAATTATCCCATCTCAATCTAAATATGCAAGGGTCACTGCACTGCCAAGGTCACTGCGTTGAAATGTATATCATAGGGCCTTGGTTGAAATTATCGCGAAATAAATGAGAGCTAGAGCCTCGTCCAAGACTCGTCAAAAAATGCTATGTAAACGTGACTAAGGCAAGGGCTCTCAAATAGGGCTTAATATCATGTTCATAAATTCGTTGTGTTCAGCTGCTTACAGGTGCCTGATCAGCTCAACGCTGCTGTTGGTTCGTAGTTCATAAGAAACTATTGCCTTCACTAACGCTATTTGCCTTGCATTGAACATTTGTGTGCATTTCACTCAAACTTTTCCCCAGTCGTTAATTTGATGACGTCATCAGTCAATTTCATTTTCCAACATTCATTTGCCTTTTTTATCTTGAAAAATGAAAATTTGCGCAACTGTTGAAGTTCAATTAGCTCGTAAAAGAGCAGCATTACGGTGCTCATGAAAAAAGCATAAATAAGATGAAGGCAAAACGTGGTTGCATTTTATCATTCAAACAGATCATTACTTTGATCTTTGCAGCCAAGCTATTATTTCAATGAATAAATACAATATTTAGAAGTTGCTTAAATTGGCAGTTAAGATGAAAAATTGGAAAAAGTTAAGTGCAAAATGAAAAAAAAACAAGGAAAACAAGCAAACAAAATATCTGACGAAATAGGACCAAAACAGTCAAGTAAAGAAATTCATAGACCAAAATGTCTTTGTTGCGTCATATTTGAATAATGAGAATCTGTGCCTGACATAAATGTGCTTGGTGCACTCGGTGTGTCTTTTTGGATTTTATGGATTTAGTGCTTTGTTAAGGTTTTGGAGCTGTTGTACACTTTTGTTAAAAGGTGAATTTATTTTGCATTAGTGTTGGGTCTATATTACCTATTCAGAGAATATAAACACATAAATGTCCTATCCAAGTTTGTGTCAGCTGAAGGGTTGTGTGTTGTTATTATCTCAATCTTGATGCCATCCAGAATGGAAAGATGCATGTTATGCCAAACAGGGCTGCGGAGTTGGGGTTGGAGTCGATCAGAGTCGACAGTTCTGCCCGGAGTTGAAGTTGCCAAAATGTTAGGTACCTACCGACTCCGACTTCGGAGTCAGAGTTAACACTGCATGGCTCAATTTCATGCACTGTACCTGTTTGATTGATGGTACTGCATTTAAAATTAGATTTTGTTGATAAAAGACCATTTTGCTGTTTTGGGTTTACGGTGAATCCCATAGAGCCTGCTTTTTAATTCTGCATATTATTTTTAATGAATAGGTATTTGCAAAGCAAAACATCTCCAAGTCCATTATGAACTTCAATACCATGATATGGATTTTGATAGAACCATCCAGAGTCTGAGTCAGAGTCACCCTCCTAAAATCCATTGACTCTGCAGCCGGCAGCCCTGATGCCAAATATGTCTGACTGGTGTAGTGGTGGGATTGTACCTACCAAAAAGGTTGAAGCATGTCCAGTCTCCAGAGTGACATGCTCAGTCCGGTAGCATAGGTGAAGGGGTAAGGGCCAAAACATTCCATCCTCCATGTGGTGTGCCGAGCGGTCCCATGGCCTTATTTTGGCATGGTAGCAAGGTACTTTAGTATCAGTAAAGCGGGTGTCACTATTGGTGGTGTGCGATGACCGGGGGGGGGGGGGGGTCTCATCCCAAACCCTCTTCCAAGCCGCCTGCAGGGTGAACTTGCTGCTAGATTGACCAGCATGTCAAAAAAATCAGTGACCGCCATTCATCAAAGAATTATGCGGCTGCCTTGTGCCGAAAAATTCAGCGGCGCATATGAAGTAACTCCTGACTGCACTGAAGTTATTGGCGCAATCCCACCACTACAACGGACATATTCGGCATAACGTTATCTGACTAGTGGGTAAGTTGGAGGATGTAGGTTGGTACTAGTAGGCTTTAAGTAGGTATATAGGTTGGTAAATCGTAGGCCATAGGTTAGTAGGTAAGGTCAGGTCAGGCTAGATTATGTTTTTACTCAGACTTCATCTACACATTTGTCGGTTAGCGGGGTTAGCGCCTACGGTGACGCCAGCTTTACCGATATCGGTACTTTTATCGATCCACCCCGCTACCATGGCACCGCTACCATGGCAACCTGATGGTGGGTACCCGCAGCTTGCGAGACACCCCGAGGCCCGAACACGTAGCTCCTCTGATTTTTTGGCTTCGGAACTTTTGGCCCGGGCCCTGTTTCATGGCACGACGTTACTAACAGTGCGCTACGCGCACCGTGGTATTACGTTGCCGTGGAAACATCAACAAATTCAGATGTTCTAACATGGGAGGGCGTCTAAGTTTGTTGATATTTCCATGGAAACCAAATACCACGATATCGGTATTCGGTAGTGCGCTGTTGCGTTGTATCGTAAAACATGACCCCGGAACACTGTCAAATGCTTTGTAAAGCCATGGTTTGTGGGTGTGCACACTGCCCATGTGCTTTTAGATGGCTTAATTTTGGCGCAAATAAGCATCAAACTTTCGGCTCAAATCATATAGAAATTTCCAGCACAAAATCACTGGCACTGAATTTCGGCGCATGAGGGTGTCATGGACGCCCGGCGTAGTGCATGGATGTTTACCAGTCTGAGTTGCAATGAGGATCAATTCTTGTGCCAATTGCCATCGTATTGCTCAATGGCCTACAACTGTCTTTTGTGGCTCCTCTCAACCACAAGTCATCCGTGTCAGGAATTTTGTGTATGAAACGATAAAGCACTCAGACCAGAGCTGTCGCTACTGGGAGCTAAATGCTCCACCTACCACCTAAGTTGCGGGACAGATATAGACATGGAGATATCTATGTCTCCATATCCGTGAAGGCCTGTAAGCCTGCATTCATTGATTGCATTCAAGTAGTGTGCAGTTCATGAGGCATCAGTTTTATTAATAGAAAGCAGCATACTTTTTGGGAAAAACATCATACTTTACAGGTCACTTGAACTGACGACTGTGAAATAGCCAGTTTCTTTCCTCATTGTACTTCATGATTTCCAGCGATGGGTGACAGCGACCGGATGCCCCGGGTGGACTTCGCTAAGCAGGGCCAAAACATTGACAAACGCACCCGTCAGCTAATGCAGGAGGTGGATGCTATGAACCAAGCTCGACTGACCAGGCGAGTGGGCTGTTCTAAGAAAAGGGAGTGGATAAAGTAGAGAAAGGAATCGGTTATGTTGTGTTGCTTATTCGATGTAAGCTTTCATACTTCATCCCTCTAATTCATCTTGTCCCTTTAATCTTGTCTTTGTTCATTGATGAATTGCGATCGTTTGACCTGTATTCGGTTGTTCTCACCGCCGTCATTTTCTCCTCGTCAGGCTGGCGCGTATGCGGCGTAACTCGAAGGTGACTGCGGGTATCATCACTGCCGGCTTGCTGAGCATCTACGCCTACTCGATGTACGCCGTGCGCCAGGAGACCTTCCTGGACGCGTTGGACGAGGAGGTGCGCCAGCAGCAGACCAAGCAGAACTGAAGAGCTGCGTCAGCGCCCGGAAAACGAAGCAGAAGTAAACTGTGAAGTGCGAGAGGTCGAGTCTGTTGGACATTTTGTTAGCTGGTGCAGTGGATGACACGTCGGTTACGTTTTGATGAGTCATACGTGAACCGAGATGAGCTTCTGAAGTCACGTGTGCGCGATTGTTGAACTGTTGAGAGAAGCTGGTGAATGGTTTTGACGTCACAGTGTGAGGACCGGCGGTGAACATTAAATAAAAAGGACTTACTCCCTGTGTTGTCACTGACCTGACCGCGAGTGTATCAACCCTGACCCCACCACCGCCGCTGATTAGTTGATCATCCACCGCCGCCGACCAATCGCCAGTCGGCGTCTCGGCCGTCGTCATGGCCACGCCGCGTCTGCCGCCGCTGCCCTCGATCCGCGACCTGCTGCGTCTGTACCGTCTGCGTGCAGTGCAGCAGCTGTCTCAGAACTTCCTGCTGGACGCTGGCGTGTGTGCCCGGCTGGCACGCGCTGCCGGCCCGCTGCGGGACGCGCACGTGTGTGAGGTCGGGCCCGGACCGGGCAGTGTGACCAGGGCCATCCTGACGCAGCGGCCCGCCGGCGTCACACTCGTGGAGAAGGACACCCGTTTCCTACCGGCGCTGCTGATGCTCAGGGAGGCCGCCCAGCCGTGTCCAGTACGCATCGTGGCAGGAGATGTGCTCCTCTATGATATGGAAGGTGAGTGAAGTCACAGAGCTGGACACTGCAGCGGAGCGCGCCGCTGGTTTTAAGGCCATTTGAGCCGTCTTATTGTAACTCATCAGGCACTAGTTCAGGCGCTGTGTTATTTTACCGTCATTCTTGATGAATCTGCTCCAAGCAGTTACTGTTCGATGTGTAAACGATTTCTCAACTCAGCTGAGGAGTACATATAAACGACTTTCTACAATTCCTATCATTCATGTCCAATAATTGCTAAGTCGCCTCATCTTATCCCATGTAATTGACCGTCGCGTTCTTCCCCCAGCGGCGTTCCCGGTGAGTCCCACGCCGTGGGAGGAGCCGTGCACGTCTGCCTACATCCTGGGTAACCTGCCGTTCAGCATCAGCACGCCGCTGGTGGTGCGCTGGCTGCGGGACGTGTCCAAACGGCAGGGCGCCTGGAAACACGGCCGGGTCCGCATGGCACTCACCTTCCAAAAGGTGCGGAGGGCTGGGGAGGGGAGGAGTCCTGTCGGTTTGATGATGGGTGCGTGGGTAGTGGTGTTTGGATATACGATAGGAGTTGAAAATGAAGGTATAAAGGGGAAGGGAGGGCAATTTCTGGAGGGTGTTGCGAGATAAAAGATAACAATAATTGCGTCGAGGTCTCTCGAGTCTCGAACCAATATTTCCTGGCTAATTTTAATTTTATATATATCCCAATAATATAATAATTATGGTTGCTCTTTGCATGTTTCCCAGATCGTTGTTTGTTTGTTTTGCTTGTTTGTTTGCTTGCTCACAGCCGTATTTTATCATGCACTTATAATGTATAGTTACCTACTCCCACTCACCATGTCTAGCCATGGCACCCCACCCTCACATTACCCCTCCCCCCTCCCCCCCTACAGGAGGTGGCCGAGCGTCTGGCCGCGGAGGCGGGCGGTGAGCAGCGCTGCCGGCTCTCCGTGGTAGCCCAGGCGTTCTGTCAGGTGCAGCACCGGTTCACCCTCGGCGGACACGTCTTCACCCCTCGCCCGGACGTGGACGTTGGCGTGGTGGTGCTGACGCCACTCCGAGAGCCGCGCGTGGACGTGCCGTTCGAGACGCTGGAGAAGGTGGCGAGAGGACTCTTCAACATGAGACAGAAGTCGATTGTGAGTTGGATGGGGGGGGGGGGGTAGGTGGCTGGGATTTCGATGTGAATTTATTGATCAGGGACAATTGAGCCAATAGCTGTGCAAAGTTGGAGCATAATGCCAATTTTTTAATATAATGCTTATGAATTTGGTTGATGGTGAATGTGTTCAGGGTTTTAGTTTATGTGGGCGTTTTGCTGTTTCCCGTGTGTACCTATCACCTGCAAACCACCTGCTTCACCTGCAGTCCGTCTCGTCTTGCTCCATGCTGCACCCGTCCACGTGTCACTGACCTGTGCCCGTCGCGCCTCCCTCAGCTGCGCGGCACCCAGACCCTGTACCCGGAGCTGTGTACAGGGTCACTGACCGGTGCCCGTCGTACCTCCCTCAGCTGCGCGGCACACAGACCCTGTACCCGGAGCTGTGTACAGGGTCACTGACCTGTGCCCTCCGCTCCTCCCTCAGCTGCGCGGCACCCAGACCCTGTACCCGGAGCTGTGTACAGGGTCACTGACCTGTGCCCTCCGCTCCTCCCTCAGCTGCGCGGCACCCAGACCCTGTACCCGGAGCTGTGTACAGGGTCACTGACCTGTGCCCTCCGCTCCTCCCTCAGCTGCGCGGCACCCAGACCCTGTATCCGGAGCTGTGGACTGGGTCACTGACCTGTGCCCTCCGCTCCTCCCTCAGCTGCGCGGCACCCAGACCCTGTATCCGGAGCTGTGGACTGGGTCACTGACCTGTGCCCTCCGCTCCTCCCTCAGCTGCGCGGCGCCCAGACCCTGTATCCGGAGCTGTGGACTGGGTCACTGACCTGTGCCCTCCGCTCCTCCCTCAGCTGCGCGGCACCCAGACCCTGTACCCGGAGCTGTGTACAGGGTCACTGACCTGTGCCCTCCGCTCCTCCCTCAGCTGCGCGGCACCCAGACCCTGTACCCGGAGCTGTGTACAGGGTCACTGACCTGTGCCCTCCGCTCCTCCCTCAGCTGCGCGGCACCCAGACCCTGTATCCGGAGCTGTGGACTGGGTCACTGACCTGTGCCCTCCGCTCCTCCCTCAGCTGCGCGGCACCCAGACCCTGTATCCGGAGCTGTGGACTGGGTCACTGACCTGTGCCCTCCGCTCCTCCCTCAGCTGCGCGGCACCCAGACCCTGTACCCGGAGCTGTGAGCAGGTCACTGACGTGTGCCCTCCGCTCCTCCCTCAGCTGCGCGGCACCCAGACCCTGTACCCGGAGCTGTGTACAGGGTCACTGACCTGTGCCCGTTGTACCTCCCTCAGCTGCGCGGCACCCAGACCCTGTACCCGGAGCCGGTGCGCCGCCAGCTGGCCGCCGACACGCTGCGTCTGGCCGAACTGGATCCGGCCTGCCGGCCCTTCCAGCTGACTGTCGAAGAGGTGGGTCGGCTATGCCGCGCCTACCTGGACATCTGCAGCGTGCACCCCCAGCTGGCCCCGTACGAGTACAGGGTGCACGGCAAACACGGCGGACTCGACCTGGCCCAGGGGGTGTCACTGTAGCGTAGGTGGCGCTGTAGGCTGGCGTCAGCGCTTGGAGGGCTGTGTGCTAGAACCGTCGCTCCGTTTTGGGGAACGACGGTGATGTTTGTGATAGTCGTTTGATAAGATTGAAATGTAATTATGAGATAGATGTGGGTATTTCTGAGCGTATTCTTCAGCACATAATTTTTGAAATACTTTTTGAGCTAGTTTTGGGAAGTTTTTCATTTCTGATCGAAATGCGATTCAGTTCTTTAATGTGGACGTCCAAATTTTTGGATCCCTCAAAACTCACCAAGTCTACGTAATCCGTAATTTTTAACATCAATTTCAATAAAACTGAAGTGTACGCAGCGTACGGACGGGCCGAAGGAGCTTACTATCGTTACAGAGTACTCTGGAGGCTCGGTCCTTGCTCAGTGTGAACCGTTCAGTTCCAGCTGGATGGTCCACCTTAGAGTTACCGCGTGTCGTCTGTATGTAGACTGTCTGAAAAAATACAAGGGCATGTTTAAGGATTGTCTTGATGTGAATGACTTCAAAATATCGTCTGATGAAAACTAATGAAAAACGGCATTGCCTGTGCTTGGTCTCGTACACAAGAGTATTCTGATGCTGGTCTGTTTTACCAGTGAACAGAAGATAATAATTTCTAGCAACTTTATAGTTGGCAGTCTCCCGAATATAGGCTGTACTGCAGTCGCTTCGTCTTGGCATGGAAACAGCGCACAAAGTCCTTCGGTAGCTCTTTCAGTGCACTTGTCAGTAGTTACCTAGGTATGGACATTGGACAGGATATGGGTTCCATTGACCTATAATAAGTAGTACCTAAGTACTTATTATAGGTCAATGGTGGCCGGTGGGTTCCCTTGAGTTTAATTATAGCTAGTGGAAGAGCCAGGGAGTCGCACGATTCGAGGTATGTTTAATGTAGTATATATGTTACAGGCCGTATGAAAACTCAGTCCGTTTGCAAACGGCCTAGCCCGATTCAGGCCGTTTGCAAACGGCCTGGACAGCCCAGTCAGTATGCAAACGGACCGAAAAGTCAGGCCGTTTGAATACGGGCTGACATTCCAGGCTGTATGCAAACCGCCTGAAGTTTCAGGCCGTTTGCAAACCGTCTAGGCCGTATGACAACTTTCCAGACACCAGGCCATTTGCAAACGGTCTAGGCATTTTGAAAACAATCTGGTCTGCATAAAGTTACAGCTGGACAATGTTGATTGAGTTTGTTGAAGCACGACCGTATGACATTACATGGCACCATGAAATCCTGAGGTGCATTCGGCATCCGGAAAAATATTGTCACTCGGATATTCTCCGTCGGAAAATTATTGTTGAGCGCCTATCTTCAGCATGTCTCGTTATCGCGATACCGTTCGTGATCCCCGATGATTCTCGCTAGTTCCGGAAAATTCTCCCTGATTTTCCCGATGACGAATGCAGGTCTGGTCAGGAAGAGATTGGCAGAACTGAGACCCGGCCCGTATAGCACCCGGTCGACCTGGGCTTCCCCCGACTTCAAAGTTTCGCCTTCCACCGCAATGGTCAAGTATTGCCGGCGTACGCCACCGGCCAGACGCCGGCGGTCGACCGGGCGCGGTGAGGACTCTAATGTGAACCAGTGGCGCGGGAACTTCTTCCAGACTGGGGGGGGGGGGGCCGAACCATAATAGAGATCAACCTAGGGTACCCCCAAAGCTAGTTTTCTCACCGGTTTTAGGCCACTTATTTTTCAGACCTTGGCCTTTTCAACAAAAACAAAAACGAAAATATTTGCAAAAAAGTCAGGTATTCCGTCTCAGCTGAGTGAAGAAAGAAACTACCGTTTTGGCAGCCTGGAATAAAGGTTTTAACCCTCGCCCGTATAGGGGGGTTCGAACGGACCCCCCCATGGTTTTTCGCGAATAACTCGCGTAAAAAGCGGCCGATCGCGACGAAACTTTCAGTACCCTCGCGTTAATCAATTTTACACCTACTCTGAAAATTTCATGACCCTGACCCCAATGACCTTTGACCTGTGACTTACTTTTCGAGACCATGTTTGGCCGGAATCGCGATTCGGCGTATGTCGGCTCGCATTAGCCGCGCGTTTGCAGTCTTTTCGTGGTTTCAAGCGTTCAAACATGTGATATGATGTTGCCTCCATGCGTTAGGGTGGGTGTCAAGGTCACCTGAAGGTCAGGTCAGGTCATTGACCTTTGATGACCTCGGTTCACTTTTTCGAGTTTTACATGTTTCTAGGCCAGTTTTTGCAGCTGAATTCGAATTTAGCAACCATTTGAACATTTACGAAGTAGTTTTGGTGCCTTCGTAACATGTTACGAAGCTGTCAGAGGCGGTTGACACCTACTAGGAATACCCGGCAGGACCCCTACTGGTTGACCTGACCTGACCTGACCCGACCTGGATTAAATGCATGAAGACATCATCTGTGATCAAAACTAACATGATATTCGTGATCAGCACCCCGAAAAAAACCCGTAGCAGCCACACTTTACGACGTTCTAACAGGTCCCGATTTTCCCGACTTTTGGGTCATTGACCTGACCTGCAAGGTCAACCAATGACCTAGGACCTTAAAATTAGGTATCATCGGCTTCCTCTCGTCACGGGCAACACGCTCGTTTTTTCCGCGAAGCTCTAGCTTGATCAGGGGCGAAACGGCAAGGGGGGTCCAACGGACCCCCCCCCCCCCCCCTTATACGTTCGCGGCTGGAAAAACACCAATACGGGCGAGGGTTAATCTGCCAAATGAGTTGCCGAGCCAGTGGAAGAGGTGGATTTTTCACTTACATGCTTTCTTCCTTTGTGACCCACAACCCCTAATTTGGGGAGGACAAGCTGCCCCCAACGGTTCCTGACCTCATAAAAAGTTGTGGGGCACCGCCCCCACGGCTCCAGAACTGTGGGAGCAAGCTTCCCCCACTGCCTCCTCCCCCGGTTCCCGCGCCTATGTATGAATCTATGAAATTATGTTGGTAGATTTCCGATTTCGATTCCTCCAGCTGGGGGGGGGGGCTCAAATACATTACGAGCCCCCCCCCCCCCCCAGCCGAAAAGTTGGAGGGGCTCAGCCCCGCTAGCCCCCTCCCCCCCCCCCCCGGTTCCCGCGCAACTGATGTGAACTCTGATGTCCATTGCGTGCTCCGACGTTTTATGCCGCAAAATAATCGGTGAGTCTTGTAGTGATACGTTTCACCAGACCTCACCACACCAGTAGTGGCTTCACCAGGCTCCATCAACTGGATGGCCGTACACAGGCGGACCGTGAACTTGTATAATTAGTAATATTGTCGAAAAAACGGCCGGGCCGAGCATCAACACAGTAAGAAAATGTTCGACGTATGTAGACGAGTCATTCGGCATGGAATGCGCAAGCATTCACATGGATGCAACCTGATCATCGACCAACCTGGATCCATTAAGTCCAGTCTTCAGAGGCTGTTCTACTTCGCCAGACCGTTTGAAAACTGACTAGGCCGTTTTCAAACTGTCTAGGCCGTTTCAAACTGCCTAGGCCGTTTTCATACGGCCTGATATTTCAGGCGGTTTGCAAACGGCCGGCTTTTTCAGGCCGTTTTCAAACGGCCTGGCTGGGCCAGGCCGTTTGCAAACGGACTGGGTTTTCATACGGTCTGTAACATATATACTTTTTTGCATCGTGGTCTGCCTCTTCGCTAAACAATTGCTTATAACTAAGCCTATAGTGGGCGACAGCGCGTTGTCATGAATATGATGAAGCGGCCATTCCCCAACCATGCAACTCTCAACTCTAAGCAAATCAGCTGAATCGACTTTGTGCAAACTTATTCACCAATCATGCTGAGCTCCTCTATTGTCACTCCGATGCTTACGCTAGATCATTCCCAAACAGCTGCCTCACCCGTCCAGTGTTTTCATTCGTTTACGACATGGAAGTCCCATGGACTACAGACATGTGGAATAGCTAACATGTAGACATATGGGCATGGACTGTAGGCAGGTGGGCGTTCAATGTCTCAAAGCCTCCGACGTTAGGCAGCATTAACTTTATTTATCATTGTAAGATGCCCATTGTCAAAACGGGGGGCGAGTGCTGATGGTTCTAGCTCTAGCATAGTTTGACGCTTTGCGGTGCAGCATGCATGCAGGGGTTTGACACTAGTGCCATCTATGGAGAAAAATGGTAATTTGTGTACGCATTGCCGTGCGGTATGCCTTATGACCTAGGCGTCGAATGGGATAGACGAAACACGGTGTTGGAACGTTAATCGGCATTGTACTCCATATTTAACTAAGTTCAGCAGGCTTTTCCGGATTTTTATATATGGTGATAGGCCTATGTGTGGTGTTAGCCGTAAGTAGGTACTTACCTACAGAGCAATGTCCAACTCCAGTACATACAGGGTGGGGCAGCATAATCGGGAATAAATATCAAACGGGATTATTTGGTCATGAATTTAAAAATATAGCTCCAAGCACTATTTTAACAACATCCCATCAATCGGTCACCTTTTACCTATCCCTCATCCTATTTGACCGCCCTTCGCGTCGATGACCTTCTCAAGGCGGGTCCAAAAGCACGCGCATGCACGTGCAGCCTCCTGCTTGTCCATGATCGCCCATCAGCTTCGTACCTTGCACTGAAGACCGTTTTTACTGATGATAAGTTGTTCATTAAACTTCTACCAAAAAACGCTCCATATAAAGAATTTGGTCGGATTTAAATCGGCGGAGTTGAAGGACCAGAAGTTTTTGGTTCATCTCAGGTGGAGGTGCCCTACACAATAACATGTCGTCCTCACTGCAGTACCAGCACGGACAGAGTCCTCGTAAGACGTGATCTGGACCGTCAGTGATCCTCTCTTCCGACGACTCCACGTGAGTCTGCCAGAGTGTGGATGTATTTACCAGAGGTGCTCGTTTTATCCGGGCTCGATGAAGTAGGGTGCACCACGTGCACCTCCCTTGAAGACCACCCATAGGTCCATCACCTCAACAGGATGTTTACTTTGCATGACCGCTGCAATATTCTCGATACAATCCCCTATATGGCATGCCATTCTTTTTTATCGTATTCCAGTCGGTGATAAGATTTTTGGTCGCTGAAGTTTTGAACATTGTTTCTTTTTAATATGCTCAAGAGCTTCTTCCTTATATTCAAGTGAGTCATCTTGTATGTCCTCTGCTAAGAGTTATTTTACGACGATTACGTTAACTTTTTGTCCTAAGTATCCCCACACAATCCTTATCGTCCGTGATAACACGTTGACCTGTCCAGCAACCTTTACGTGGAATGGCATTGTTTTAAACAAAATGTTCTTGTTTTACTCGTTTAACATTAGTGTCTATGGGCGCGCGCAAAGCACTTGGAGCACCGTCGAACTATTTTGCTGCTCTTTTCCAGGAAGTTGCATGCTCATGGATGTAGTCATGTCAGATGATGCACAACTTTTGGGCGTTTCATTGCCATGATATAATTTATCAAAATAATGCCATGCCTACTCATGACCAGAGCCCAAAAAGCATTCCCGATTATGCTGCCCCACCCTGTATATGTATTAGTCAAGTACTTGCAGACATGTTACATAATACAAGTCGTCAATCAACTAAGTGCGCCAGTAAAGGTGAAGTCCATAATGCTTCAGCTTCAATCGATCGGCCGTTTACCTTTTGTTTAGCCCCTGAGCTCTGACACACTAGAAGGAACGTAAATTAGGTACACACGTTGAGTGTGATGTTTATTGCAGTTAATGCACAACATACAGCTTTGCATTGCATTGCATGTAAGGACCAGTAACCACATCATAGATTTTCAGTGCGAGGATTGTATTTGTAACATACAGCAACAGCATATTTCAATACGATACCGGAGCCTGCATTTTATGATTCCTGAAATGCCTAGCTAATGCTGGAATAATTATACATGCCGCTGAACTTGTAAAATTATGAATTATGAATATGAATTTGATGATTTTTTAGTGATATAGCCGTTTCTATATGCATACAATAGCGTCAATTGAAAAAGATCAATTGATCGAATGCACTTTATCATGGGCCGATGTATTGAAAAATGATGGGCCATAAGTGCCCTCGGGTGTATGCCCTCACTTTGGTAGTAGTATTGCTCTTTATCAGGGAGAGGTAACTTCCGGGCTCCGGCCCACCGTAGTTATTGGCTCGCGACTATTATCAGAAACAATCTGAAACTACTTACGCTGGTCTGTGAAAGAGCGTTAATTTTCACTGTTTGGCACAGCGTAAAACGGCTCAGCTGTTACAACATGACGATGCATTTGTTACGTTATGTTTCTCAAATGCTGGGTGTCTGCTGGGTGTCTGCTGGGTGCTATAAATTACATGGGCTTGTGACATGTCTCGTCCGACATACCAACATTCTGCAAATTCCTTTCGGCTGGCACCCGAAAAGTTTTCCCAACATAATCGTGGTATCGGACAAGTGAATGCTTGCAATGCGCGACCAACATTCAGCTAAGAATATATTTCGCAGAAGAGCGTTTGTCATTGTAACACGAGCCAGTTGAACTCGGCTAAACAGGCCAAGGCGATAACCGGCTTGGCTTATCTTGGCTTATCTTGAAGTGTTTCCACCAAGATATAGGGTTTCTACCTTTTTGGAATGCGTATAAGCATTACTTAAATAAATCTCCACTGAATTTGGGATCGCGTGGTTTCGTTGCCGCTCTTACGTTTGCACTTTTCCGGTGTGTTTAGAGAAGTTCATTTTTTGTATACTGTATGATCTTTGGATGACGCAATGAAAGATCGTCAAGAAACAGCAAGGGCATACCTGACCAAACACAAACTTCCAACACTAATGGAAAACCTGCTGGCGAAGTTGCTGTTCTTCCAGCCGGAGAACCCTGTCTCCTTCATGGAGACGGAGCTGGAGAACCTGATGAAGCTCAGGGAGAACAGTGCGCGCCCGGCGCCCAGTCTCTTCACAGATGCCAACGTGACGGCGCTGTTCAACAAGTACGACGTCAACCACACAGGGGTGATTGACGCGAAGCAGTACGCCGACGCGTTCAAGACACTGGCTCTGCCGCTGCATGTGACTCCCGAGGCACACTACACAAAGGCTCAGTTTCTGGATGACGTGAGGGCGAGCCTGAATCTAAAGACATGCGCCTTTTACTAGTTGCAGAAAACGGAACTGAAAGTCATCGATTTGCAATACAGTGCGATTATTTATAACATGTTTAATATCCGGCTGGAACGTTAGTTGGGTCCATATAGGTACAATAAAATGGTATACGAATAAAGCGCGAATCCAATGCACATGTTGCTGTCGATCTGGCCAGGAACTGCATTTGTTGTGGTCCGCATAGAGATGTTATTTCATAAATACGAATTCATTTTGGGTAAGATGTCACCCTAATGTCGACGGCGCATTGTTTGGTAGTGTAGTGTACTTAGCCTTTGAAAGTAAAGGTCAGGGCGCCATCTTTTGACCCTCCTGCAGACACATATGTAGGGTAAAATGTGGATCGCGAATCGATATGGTAAGGAGTAGGTATGTGCTGTCATCGCCGCTATTGCCAAATGCTCATTAGGTAATGCGTCTTGCATTGTCTGAGCTCGAGGGAGTGATGAAACGCCTTCGGCATACAGTGACTTTTTACACAATGATGATTACTGACAGCCTTTCTAGCAATAAAATGCCAATGTGCGCGATTGCATTCATGGAAAGGGCGAGGCTTAGCGCATTTTCTGTTTGCTTGGAAGCGAAGCGTAATGCACTGCCTGGATGGGCCGCTTGGGACACTCGGTATAGGATCGATACACTTTCTGGTGGCCTGAATGTACCTTTACACTGCACATGACCCATGACGTTTTTATTATGTTAGAGCCATATTGTATAAAAAAGGCACCGAACACATTCTGACTAGAGGTGGTAAAAGGTTAAAAAATTTGGAACCAGAATCGAATCAGACCCGACTGGACATTTCTGAAACCAGCCAGACCCGGTCTAAGTTAGGATCGGAACCTGTTTGACCCGTTTCCCAAAAGACAATAAATACCAGTATAACGCCTTTTGGGGCGACTAACGGAGCGAGCGAGAGGGTGGGCCTTGCACGTGCGAAATTGCGAGGGGATACCTCCAACTGACTTGTGCACGGCACCCTACTAACTGGTCTCTAGCGATGTGCCAAATTTGGGCACAATCGGCCCAGCCGTTCTCGAGTTCTGGAATCGGCACCCTGCACGTGCGCACGTGCAAAATGGGTCCCAACTGACTTGTGCACGGCACCCTACTAACCGGTCCCTAACCGTGTACCAAATTTGAGCGCAATCGGTCCAGCCGTTCCCGAGATCTGGAAACGACCCCTGCACGTGCGCACGTGCAACAGCACCCCAACTCTGGCACATGTATATGCAGTGCCTAGTGGGTGCCTACCTACATGCCAACTTTCAGCGCAATCGGCCAAGTAGTTACCGAGATATTGCAACAATTACAAAACTGACACCTCTTCGTTTTGCACGTGGCACGTGCATAAGGGGTCACCCACATGCATCGGGAATAGTCCAATACTTGGTAGAAGGAATGAAGCTACCCTATAAAAATTACCGCGTGTAAATCGGTCAAGTGGTTGCTGAGATATAAGCCTCGCAAAAGCGTGACCACGGCCGGCCGGCCGGCCGGCCGGCCGCTCATACTCAGAAATTTCCGTTAATCTAAGGAAAGACTACTCTAAAGAAAAAAAAAACAGCATGAGCAAATGATTTTATTTGTCATTCACTTCGTATTTTGTAATCAGGTTTAGCATGGTTTATGTTAGGAACCGGTTGGACCCGTCAAAAAATTTTCTAGGAGCCGACCTGGACCCATATGAGTCCAGACTGGTTCCATTGACCGGTTCCTCGGGTCCACATTTTGCCACCTCTAATTCTGACGCTTTCCATCATCAAAGAGCATTTACATTTACCTAGGTAAAGATATCTAGGCATGGCTATATGCCTCTGATTTCAGTACTAAAACATGTATGTATACTATGCTCATTGCAACGACCATTACAACATATACACATAAAGGCTAATGCGTAGAGGATAAAACATTTCCGCATGCAAAAAAAAAGACTCGATGGATACATATACGTTGTAACTTGTATGTGTTGGTTGCTCGCTCATGTCATCCAACCAGCCTAACACCATCCAGTAAAAGGGAACATATCTACATATACGGCATCGGGCCCGTCCTTGTTCTTGGCAATGTCCAGGGAATCAGTTTGTTGCATGTATGGATTCCTCTCAGAACGTTAGACTTTTCAAAATGGCAGTTGAAGGGCCGGTGGATTCGAGGCGACGCTCACTTTGGTCAACGCCTGTACGTTGGGTTTGACATCAAGCCGGGCGGCACCTAGGACGGCAGGCTCGTCCCCCGGCCCGCGCGGGCGCCGGCAGCGGTCGCGCGCTCGGTCGGCCAGCCAGCTGAGGGCGTCGATGGCGTGGTTGATGCCCTGGAAGAGGTTGATCCCGGCCAGAAGGCCGAGAAGGCCCCCGAACTCTGAAGCCAGCCGGCGTAAGTCGTACTCGTAGTGCTCTTGATGGATCTGTCAGTATCAGACAAGTGGAGTTAATGACATTATATTTCCCCTAGACTGTCCTCCTATTCCCATAGCTTTGATCTCAATAAAATTAATTTTTATCGTGGATGCACTATCATTACCATACGTGTTGATTAAACAGCTGGGGCATTCCACGATAGATCGTATACCAGGCCCGTCACCCTCATCTCTCAGATTTTAATGAAAATCGGTCCTAGGGGTAATCATAGGCCCCAAAGACGCCTGGCAAAATATCAGACTTCTCAGATCAAAACTTTTTGAGTTATATTGCATTACATTTTTTTAACTTCGGTATGTAACGGTGAGTTTGATGTCCTATAACTCAAGAACGGGTTAAGCAACCAACAAAAAGTAAGCAACACTAAGCTTGCAATGAATCAAAAATTAATGTTACTATTTAAAAATTCCAAAGAAAAAATTTCATTGTTGAGCAAAAACCTTAATGTTTTTTCATTTGCCTCTAATGACTTTTGGGACCAAAATTTTTCACATTTTTATTTTTTCAAAATAATCTTCATGTCATTGCAAATCGACATGCAAAAAATTAGAAAGGTGTTCTTTCTATAAGTTCCTCATTTTCCCGCAAACAAAATGGGTTTCGGAGGGGTTGATACGACCCCAGCACGCCGTTTCGCTTCTAATAGAGCTAGAGCCTCGCGGAAAAAACGAGCGTGTGTGCCGTTACAAGTCGCAGCGATTGGTACCCGATTTTAAGGTCTCAGGTTAACCGGTAGCGTCTGAGGTCAGGTCACGTGACTGAAGTTACGGGTTCGGTTTTTAGTAAATAACTTCGCAAAAAATGACCGCAGAGCCGCGATTTTGGCATCATTGTGTTCGCCTAGCTCAGGTGCATCGAATGGTATACTTTTTGCTAGGATGAGGTCAACTTAAGTAGTTGACCTCGGGTCAAGGTCAGGTCAGAGCCCCTCAGGTCACGAAGCTGGGCAAAGGGTATCATATGGCATATCATTCGATTCGGAAGGTCTTCCCGAGTCTATTGGTGGCTTTCCCGACTCTCTAGCTCCATTTGATCGGGAGTTATTGACGAAAAACTCGTACGACCCTAGTGACGTCATAAATGACGTCACGCAAGGTTAACAATGCAAAAGTAAAGCGTTGCACTTTGCAAGGAGTGCATGAAAGCACGATACCATGTACGTGGGATAGTTTTAGATCATTCTCGGCGCCAAAATAACAGTTTTTATATTTCCCCATTGATTTATAACAGTGATGTCACGTGACCGACCTGACCTCATGTAACCTTGAAAAATTCCCAGATATACAAGTTGTGAGACCTCTGGAGGACACCATGTATGCGTCCTGTAACTTTCATCTCGGACAGCTATGGTCATTGGCGTCCCAAACAATGTCAGAACCAAACAGCCTTTTTCACCCTCGCGCTTATAGGAAAGAGGGTTGAATGAACCCTCTTTTCACTTTTTCAGATGACTCAGACTTGAATTGAAACTTCAGTAACCCGTGATGTCACTAGGCAGCTTTACCACGCCATTTGTAAGCTTCCCTACCGAAATCACTATTCGAAACCGTTATCGTGACGTAAAATAAATACGCCCGGTTATATATGACAAGATATAACCGGTTTTTCCGCGACACTACGAGCGTCTTCTCTGGGGCGGCCCCGGAGCCGGGCCGGCCTCGGCGAGCAGCGTTCGGCGGCAGGCGGGCGGCCGCCTGCGCCCCCGGGCGGCAAGGCCGCTAAGGCGGCGGCCTCCTCTGATTGGTGGAGCGACTCGTGTCACGTGACGGTGACGGCGCGGGGTTTGAGTGCATTTGCGCGGTCACTCTGTTCTAAGCCGCCCGGTCTGACGCAAGTCAGCAGTGTTCTCGCTCTGAAATGTTTTTGCGTTTACTGCGGTCGTGTTCAGTGGAAACTGGAAGACATCAAGGGGAGTATAAGTTCGGTTTTATATCGTTGTTATATTGATTGACGAGGATGTTTTTCCTTTCGGGTTTTTTATGTTTATTTTTACTGGTTTGTTGTTTGTTAGTTGTTTGTTTTTATTTTCGGCATGAGGTTTGGTTATTTTTGTGCTTATGTTGTGCTATCGAGGTAAGAAAGGGGTCGATGAGCAATGGGTCGGCAAATGCCTGGTATTATAGGTTCTTTGAAGGTTGGATAAAAGAATGAAACATGGACTGCTAATTTGCTTGGTGGTGTTTTTCAGATTTTGGGAGATTGGGTGTAGGTTCTTGCTATGTGTAACATAGCTGAAACTGTTTTTTTTTTCTTCTTCCCTGGAACGGAACGCCGGACTTTACCATCCTACACTCAGTGTGAGTGAAATCAGCTCATGCTTCTCGGTGTAGCAGCTCAGAGTGCACGGCCTGGCCGGCGTGGGGTTTTTGGTGGCCACGTGGTGTTGGCCGGTGGTTGGAGTTGGCAGAATTGCCGTTTTGTGGTGCCTGGTGTTGGTTGAACTGTGGTTCCCATACAGGTGAACGGTTACTGGCGTAAGGTGTGCCAGGTGGGTGTACCCCGTGGAGGTACGCCCAGGTGGGCCAGGTGGGCCTGGCCGGCGTAGGGTTTGGTGGCCACGTGGTGTTGGCCGGTGGTTGTGCAGAGAGTTGGTAGAATTGCCGTTTGGTGGTGCCTGGTATTGGTTGAACTGTGGTTCCCATACAGGTGAACGGTTACTGGCGTAAGGTGTGCCAGGTGGGCGTACCCCGTGGAGAATGAGCTGCTGGTGATGTTGGCTCTGTCCGAGCGTGTCCGAGCGGGGTTTTCATTAGTGGGTTAGGGATTGTTGATAAGGGTACCAACTACCAGGTGAGACTTGAGAGGGTAAATGGAGTTCATGCTAATGATACCCAATGCAATGGTATTGGTCTAAAATGGTATTGTTACCTGGTTAGGTTGGAGTGAAAGGTTAAGTGGGTGATATAGGTACGGAGGTGCAGAGGTGATAGTGGAAACCACTTGTGTGGTAAGTCTCGGGAGTCGGGACTAGGATATTTTAGATTAGATGGGAAATTATGTTAGGTAGTTTGGATGCACTGGCGATAATATAGTAAGTTACAGGATAGTACCCAAAGGAAGTTTTCACCCTCATATTTAAAGACTGCATTAGGTATGCCATTTTCTATAACGATGCAGTTTTATGGTAGCCCGTGATTGTTTTGCTCTCACTCTACATTGAGGTGCGAGTTAACTGTTTTCAGTTTTTTTTATGGTAGTGGCGTTTGTGAATCGTTTTTTTTTTTTGCCAGAGTAAGGTGCCTTTTTGTCGTGGTCAATAAATAGAGCATTGCCTAGGCATGCATAAGCGACATCAATCATCATGGTAATGTTGGTATGCAATATGCATATCCTGCCGATGTGTCATCGCGCGCATTGTCAGATAAATGGCTCCAGTATGTATAATCCCTCCCGATACCCTCCTTTGATACGAGCTTTCGGCTAAAAATGGTTATGTGACACAATCCGTTTTTTTCTTCCATGGCTTGGTGGGTGGTTGGCATCCGACTCTGAACGGCGACGGATCGGCACACTCGGCGGGGCCGGCCCGCTGGGCCAGAGTCTTCTTTGGCCGCTGGAGGATTTCTTCACAGCTCCCGCGTCAGCTGAGGGAGTTCCGACCCCTCCCAGCTCATCTAGCTCCAGTGGTGCTGCCCGTGCTGCCTAGCAGGTCTTACGGGACATCGTCAGGTATAGGCCAAGGTGGCCGGGGTTTTGAAAGGTACGTTGTTCCATGTATGCCGGGCCCGGTACATATCTGTTAATGGAGGTTCTAGGGGGACCCGATAGGGTAGATAGTGAACGCTTGGGCATGGGCGATATCGGCATTTTTGTGGGGATATTTGGTTCCACCAATAGGAACATGAGGGGCAATGCTGGTGGAAAGTAAGATAGTAATAAAATTCTGATAAAATCGTTACGAGGCCTGAAGGTATTAAAAAAAAAATGAAATCTAGTCAACTCTAAGTTCAACGTGTTTTCAACCTTGGTTTGCTGCTGCTGCTGAGGCTTGTTAAATCGTCTATAACTATATTCAAAGCAGTCTGTTTCTTTGATTTTTTTTTTCTACTTGTCGCTATAGGATATGGGATGACCTTTCTCCTGCAATCAGCAAATGAACAATACAGGTCAGGTGCTATCAATAATAGGTAAAAAGGATTTAGTCAGTATACGTTGTTAGGACTGGGGTACCCCTCGGTGTCCCTAAATTGTATTTTGGCTGGGGTGTCTGAGGAAAATTCCTGGGGGCCCGGGAACGATTTTCAAGTTGGGGGGGGGGGGGAGGCGAGCCTAAAATACCTGACTTGATGCATATGAAACAGTGGCGTAGCTAGGGGTCTAAGGGAACACGCACTCCCCCCCCCCCAATCGGGTTCACAGGGACCCTCGGGTCCGGGGGGCCCTGCGGCACCATTTGATCTGAGGCTTAACGATGGCCATATTTCGACTCGGGAGGGCCCCATTCGTCTCGTTAGAGCACCGCATGGGCCCTAAATTGCCACACTAAGATCTCCTTAAGGCCCCACTCCGGCCTCTGAGTCATGGTCCCACAATTATTTTTCTGAGGGCCCAATAACGGCAACTGTGGGGGCCCTCATCGGCGCTTATGAGGACCCACACCGGTGTCTCTGAGGGTTTCACGCCTCCAACTCTGAGTGCCTACACCAGTGCCTATTAAAGCCCTATATCGGCGGCTCTGAGAGTGAGGACTCGAATCCCTACCAAACACCTGCGCAGTGCGCATCTAGGGACCACCCACTAGTGACTTCTGAGGGCCCCACACCGGTGACAGGGGCCTCTTGCCGGTCACTGAGAACCCCCTGCCGGCTTGTAGAGGGTTCGCGTCAGCAGCTCAGGTCCCACACCAGTCTGTAACTGCTCCACACCAGCGTCTATGAGGGCCCACAGCAACGCCTGTAGGACCCTCACCGGCGCCTCTGAGAGAGTCACACTGGTGCCTCTCAGCGCCCGCACCGGCACCTGCATGACAGTCCCACACCGGTGCCTCTACGGGCCCCTTACCGGCGGCTCTAAGGGCCCTACGCCGGTGATTCTGAGGATGCTACCGATAACCGGAGGCGCCATACAGGCCCAAGGTGTCGCTGAGCTTTAATCCCTACCGGCCTTCCGTGGGCGCCACGTCAGTGCACTCATTGCCCCACACCCCTCCCTCACACCCGGAGCGGGTAAACTGTGTTATACCTATAGCAACGATTTTACCACCGTTGTACGTTATGTATTTCTCAGGGTTGGCTCAAAATGGTCCAGTATATGTATGTAAAAGCTGACCTGCCAAACTACCAATCAATCAGGCCCAAACCAGTGGGATGACAATAGCAGATATCAAATCGATACTGTATCGGCAGAAACCATTCAGATGGCAAGGAAAGGCCGTGTCCTGATAAGATATATAAAGGAAACAAGAAGGAAAGAAGTCCGGAAAAGGGAGGAAAGGTCCTTTCTCTCTGCCTCAATGTTGAGGGGGCGACGCCCCCACGGCTCAAGTTGGGGGGGGGGCAAGCACCCCCGCTGCCCCCCCCTGTTCCCGGGTCTATGAAAATTTCTCACCAAAAAGGAATAGTGTGGGGTGGAAAATTGATGGTCAAATAAGGCCTAAAAAGAGTGAAAAAGGATGCGCGGCAAAATTTCATAAAAGGCTGGTATAATGTGGGAAGTAAAATGGCTATCCATCCATGCGAACGCTTTTTCTGGGTAAAAATGGGAGTGGAAAATGGGCTATTAAAAATTGGAGGCGAGTGAACAGTGATTTTCATTTGGGTGACGTTTCCCATGCCTTAATCAACAAATTTTTGGGCACTGGTACCCCTCGCCAGCATCAGGGTTGACGTCACTCACTCAGTACTGACTGAGTGTTGAGCTGTCCAGATGGTCGCAGCTCGGTTGTGGCCGCCTTGGCCGTGTTTTTTTGGCGATCTAGTGCAACCGTCGCAGAGCAAAGGGAGTATGAAATTCAGTTTTTTTTTGTGGGTTCTTTCGCTAAGAAGTATTTTTCAATAATTAATGTGTGTTCTGTATGCAATATTGCTTTTGCAAGGACGTTGATTGTTTTTTATACTTTGATGGCTGATAAAGTTCGTATGCAATTTGTTAATAATGGAGGGGTTGGTGGGATGCCTAACTGGTCCGGGTGTATGGTTAGTAAGAGGTGGAAAGTGGGCTAGTTGCGGAGTTATTTGGAGTGGTTTATGGCTGGGTATGGTTTATTTCCAGTTAAAATATTAATTTGTTCTGGGAGGGGTAGGTTAAAAAAAAACTCATCGGTTACAACTCATCATTTACAAACTAGGGGTCTTATTGTTTTCTTCTCTTAGATCGCTGGACTTAGCCGTTCCACACTCTGTATGGGTGAATTCAGCTCATTTTTTCACGGGATAGCGGCTCCAAGTGCAGAACCTGGCCGGGTTACGTGTTGGGTGGCCACTGATGTGGGCCAGTGCGGTTCACCAATGATGTGGTGATGGTGTTGTGAGCGGTGGTTGAATTTGTAGAGTTGTCCGGTTATGCCTGGCTATGGTTGAACCTTGGTTCCCATGCAGGTAAACGGCTACTGGCATAAGGTTTGCCATGGTGAGCGCACCCCGTGAATGGCGGGCTCAGCTATAGTGGCGTGGTGCTGTCGGAGCGATGAGTTTTAATAGTAGTTTATGGCGCTTCACTGGTCAACGTCAATTGCGCTTAGGTTATTTGGGTAAATGGGGGTTAGGTATAAAAAATGTAGGTATATGAAATAAAAAAAAACTAAAAGAATTGTATAGTAAAAATAAAAACAAACAAACAATATAAAAAACAATTTATTGATGGCGCTTCACTGGTCAACACCAAATGTTGCCCAGGATATTTAAGTAACTGGGGGGTTTACGTATTGCTCCGGTAGGTAGGTACTTGATCACTTTAGATGGAATTTGTTATACCTTTTTGCTTTTGCTTAGAACGCTGGACATTGGCATTCTACACTCCGTTTGAGTGGATTCAGCTCATTCTTCCAAGGGGTAGCAGCTCCAAGCGCGCGACCTGGCCGGCTTAGGTGTTGAGTGGCCACTGAGGTGGGCCGGTGTTAACCGGTGGTGTTGGTGTTGAGGGTTGGGAGTTGAGTTTGTAGAGTTGTCGTTGGTTATGCCTGGCTATGGTTGAAACGTGGTTCCCATACAGGACAACTGATACTGGCGTAGGGGTTGGCGTAGTGAGCGTACCCTTTGGGAGGTGAGCTGTTTTTGTGATGTATGGCCTTTTTCCAAGCGTTATATATTTTTTATTAATTTATTCGGAGGCGCGCTGTCAGGGGTCGCGCGCGGTCGCTGCTCGCGTTGTCGGCGTCACCGGGGGTCATTGAGTGGTTGGAATTTTAATTTTACCATACGATGTTACGAGTAATTTCTAACATTTTTATGATAGCAACCTGGTGTGTGTACTCAGGTTATGTACTCTTGTCACTCAGGACCTGCCTATGATTGGTTGGTGGGTGAGTTACTGTACCTTCTATGGGTGACATTGAGGCAGCTCGGCGTTTGGAGGCAGTAAACACCTCCAAAACGTGTCGAGCTGGGAAGCTACGGCAATTTTTACCCATATTGGCCTGTTTACAGCGTAGGGGCTGTCTGTATGCCGGTCTTTTGGTCCCTGATCAATCCGGAGCTTAGCGGGAAGGCAAGCTTGTTGCCCGTGGCGGGGGGATGCGGATACTATCAGATTTCAACAGCGTGTATTTTGGTATTCAGGTCGGGTAATTGCCCTAAACATTTGGAGAATCTTGGGATGCCCAATTCTACAAGTCCCGGATGAAGCTCGCTAGTCTGCCCGGGGGTATCCCCTTCTACAACGACCCCGAGGCAGCTCGCTAGTTTGCCCGGGGATATCCTCTCCTACAACGGCCTCGGGGCAGCTCGTTAGTCTGCCCGGGGATGCCCCTTCTACAACGGCCTCGGGGCAGCTCGCTAGTCTGCCCGGGGGTGTCCCCTTCTACAACGACCCCGGGGCAGCTCGCTAGTCTGCCCGGGGGGGGGTGTCCCCTTCTACAACGGCCTCGGGGCAGCTCGCTAGTCTGCCCGGGGGTGTCCCCTTCTACGAACCCGGGACAGCTCGCTAGTCTGCCCGGGGGTGTCCCTTTCACAACGGCCTCGGGGCAGCTCGCTAGTCTGCCCGGGGGTGTCCCCTTCTACAAAGGCATCGGAGCAGCTCGCTAGTCTGCCCGGGGGTGTCCCCTTCTACAACGACCCCGGGGCAGCTCGCTAGTCTGCCCGGGGGTGTCCCCTTCTACGACCCCGGGACAGCTCGCTAGTCTGCCTGGGGGTGTCCTTCACAACGGCCTCGGGGCAGCTCGCTAGTCTACCCGGGGGTGCCCCCTTCTACAACGGCCTCGGGGCGGCTCGCTAGTCTGCCCGCGGGCGTCCCCTCCTGCAACAGCCTCGGGTGTAGCTCGCTAGTCGCAAGTCTGCCCGTGGTAGTCCCCTTCTTCAACGGCCTCTGGGCAGCTCTCTAGTTTGCCGGGGATGTGTTTTTCTACAACGGCCTCGGGGCGGCTTGCTCGTCTGCTCGTTGGTGGCTGCCGCCAGGACGCCGGTAGCGCAGGCGTCATTCCGGCGGTTTTGAATGTGGATGCCGGCGGGCGTTGAGAGCTCTCCCCTTTTGCTGGTCGGCTATCTATGACCTGATTACCTATAGTTTCGTGGTCACTGTTTTAACCTTTGCAAAGTTTTAGGTAACATTCATGGTCGTTATCATTGCCACGCATATCACAGGGATTAAGGTACACGTAACGGTAACTGTGGCCTCTGTTGTCAGTTGCCTAACAACCATTGGGTTACCATGCTTTTTTGGGGGGACGGCGCCAAAATAATAACAATAATAACAATAATAATGACAATAATAACAATAATAATGACAATAATAATAACAATAATAACAATAATAACAATAATAATTAACATTAGCAATAATAAAAGAAAGAAGCAGCTCGCTAGTCTGCCCGGGGAAGCCGTTTCTCACGGCCCCTGGTGCTGCTCGGGATGCTCCCTTCTTCCACCTTCTACAACGGCCGCGGGGCGGCTCGCTAGTCTACCCGTAGGTGGCTGCCGCTAGGACGCCCGGTAGCGCGGGTGTCCTTACGGCGGCTTAGAGCGCTGATTCCTGGAGCGGGCCGAGAGCCCTCCCCTTTTTTGCTGGGCGGCTGTCAACGACCTTCGTTGATACTGTTCTATAACCCCTTCCAAGGTTCTGGGAAAATTCATGGTCGCGCTGATAGGCATGTGCATTGTGCATAGGTTCAAGGTCAAGGAAAATACAGCTTCTGTTGTCAGAGGCCTCAGAACTCATGGATGGTTGTTTTTTTCGGCGGGTATATCGAGGGCCTTTAGTTGGTGGAGGCTATCATCGCAGTAGTGGCTAATGCTACTGGTTGTTAGTCCTGCTGCAAGGGCTTCGGTATAAATGCCGTAATATTGTTCTTCATTGGTGACCGCTGTATCGCTCACATTCATGTTGGCAGGTTTTAGGGGATCGTGGCGTTTCTGGTAAGCTTCGGGCCAGGTTGAGGAAATAATTACCTACCTTCAACCAAGCACGTATTTGAGGGGTTCCGCCACTGGTCTCGACACTGGCGGCGACTATAGGTCTTTTTGTGTTAATTTGTATCCCCCATTCGGTCTGCTGGTCTCGGGAAGGGGGTGTTTTATTTTGGCGCATTGGTGTCTGGGTGGATGTATTGAATGGGTGGGGACACCATTGCGCCGCGCGGGGGGAGGGGTGGCGGCCCGTTGGCAGGGCAGTCTTGGTTGAGACATGTATACTTGCTAGTATGTTTGTGTCGTGTTCATTTGGGCTGAATATACCAATAGCCCCTTTTTGTACAGCTACAGTGTTTTCCTGGAGGGACTTGGTTGTGAGGTTTGCGCTGAGATTGGTAACGAATAGCATAGCTAATTGTTTCTATGTTTGCTGGCAGCTCGAAGGGGAAGCGGAAAATACGCCCGGTTATATATGACAAGATATAACCGGTTTTTCCGCGACACTACGAGCGTCTTCTCTGGGGCGGCCCCGGAGCCGGGCCGGCCTCGGCGAGCAGCGTTCGGCGGCAGGCGGGCGGCCGCCTGCGCCCCCGGGCGGCAAGGCCGCTAAGGCGGCGGCCTCCTCTGATTGGTGGAGCGACTCGTGTCACGTGACGGTGACGGCGCGGGGTTTGAGTGCATTTGCGCGGTCACTCTGTTCTAAGCCGCCCGGTCTGACGCAAGTCAGCAGTGTTCTCGCTCTGAAATGTTTTTGCGTTTCCCACCCACCCACCACCATTTTTGGGGCTTTTTTTTCACACGCACCACACTCTTAAATAAAGATGGGTTTTTCCACAAAATGTGGTTTTTTCCCCAACTAGGTCCCCCGGTTTTTTTTCTAGTTAGGACTTTTTCCGGGGGAGGACACACACGACAGGGTTTCTAGTTTGGGTGGGGACACCATTGCGCCGCGCGGGGGGAGGGGTGGCGGCCCGTTGGCAGGGCAGTCTTGGTTGAGACATGTATACTTGCTAGTATGTTTGTGTCGTGTTCATTTGGGCTGAATATACCAATAGCCCCTTTTTGTACAGCTACAGTGTTTTCCTGGAGGGACTTGGTTGTGAGGTTTGCGCTGAGATTGGTAACGAATAGCATAGCTAATTGTTTCTATGTTTGCTGGCAGCTCGAAGGGGAAGCGGAAAATACATTTATAGAAAGAACACCTTCCTAATTTTTGGCATACTTCTTAACAATTAGCCAAATATTTTTTTAAAGAAATAAAAATTCAAAAAAAATTGGTCCCAAAGTCCAAAAAATACAAATGAAAGAAAACTCGATATGTCATATATCAAAAATAGCGTATTTTTCGAAATTTCAAAAATACATATTAATCTCTGTTTCATTGCAAGTTCAATGTTATATAACATTTGGCATTTGAATAATCCGTCTTAGAGTTACAGCCCGCCAAACTTAGCGCTGCAAAGCAAGATCCAAAAAATGCTATACACCATAACTCAAAAAAATACTTATCTGATAAGCCTGAAATTGTTACAGGTGGATTCAGAGCCCCTGATTACCCCTGAGACCAATTCTCGTCAAATTCCGAGAGATGAGGGTGTCAAATTGGAAAAAAGTGGTACGATCTATCGTGGAATGCCCCAGCTTACCTCCACCCGCGGACTGACAAATATTCTGAGAGAGGCCGCGGCCGCGCCGCGGTAACTGGCCGGCAGCTGGGCCGAGTTGAGCAGGCTGATGGAGTACTCGTTTCTCAGGCACCGGTCCGGACATTGACTGGCACAGTCAATGGTGGCTCTGAACAGACGCAGAGAGGCATCGGAAATGCGACAAAGTGAGACCAGCTGCAGTTTGCACCCCTTCCTGACCAATTGATTAGGCACATTATGTTCGTATGGAAAATAGGTGTATTTAAATCGTCTTAAAAAGTGTTTTTAAACTTTATTGGTTGAAATTCTACACACACCCAGATCCCTTTATTTAAGAGCTGCTGACTTTATCCCGCGGACAAAAGATCAGAGGAAGGAAATTACCTGCCAAAGTCCAAACGTGAATTTCAACCAATCGGCAAATTACTTAAGGGTGCTTTCAACTGTTTAATGAGACGCCCAAAGATCCAACCCTCCAAGCACAGTGTACGGCTCTCGCGAGATTAGGCGGCAGGTTTTGCCCTTTTATATTTCCCGTTATATATCAGAAACTAATCGATCTACCATGAAGCCATTTTATACGATAATGGCAACCTTTTGAACGAACAAATCGATCGCATCTTCAATACTTAAAAGCCTAAGACGACGAAAATATACTAAAGTTCATAGGTGCAAAACCTGTCGCTAAAACCTGCGAAACCTGTACATATATGCCCAAATGAATGGAATGCTTAAATAACTAGTTAGGTAGGAATTGCACACCTGCGAAGCAGTTCAGCATCGTTGACTTCATCTTCATCATCGTCGTCATCTTCATCGTCCTCGAATATTTCACCGATTATGATATCGAGGGTCTGGAAGTAAACAGCCTATAATTAATTACCTAAATATATATAATGATAAACCTTTACATAATGAAGATGCTTTGTCAGAAATATGACGTCGCCACCTCCGTGACTACTCAATGGGGAAGCCCAGGAAGAGGAGCGGAACTCTGGGCAGTTTGGCGTCGCTTGTTTGTGGTGTTTGTGCCTCCCGCTTGTCTCTTTCAATGGCTCTGTATAAGTGGCATCCATTCCTCTCTCACTGTTGTTCCAATTGCTTTCTGGAACTATTATGTGCGGATTTATGTAGTCAGCTGCGCTCCCGTTGCATCGGTGAACAGAAGAGATGGAAGCAATTATTCGACTGGTGAGGGTCGTAATCAAAACATGTTTTCCATTCACTGCCAACGTCTTCCGAAAGTTGCTTTTGGCCAGAAGCATCATCTTGTAAATTCACAAGAGACTCTAATTCAGGCGGAGAAGTGGACTAATGAGATGCGTTTGCTTTCACTCATCATAAAAACGGCTTAACCCGCGCACCGACGGGGGGGGCGGATATCCGCCCCCCCCCCTGAGGTTTTTCGCGAATAGCGGGAAAACCTACGCGCCGCGAAATTTGGTATGACTGTAACCTCATCAATTTTACACATGATGTGCAAGTTTGAACTTCCTATCTTTTAAGGTCAGGTCACCAGGTCACTTTGAATGACCCAACCTCAAGTCACTTTTTTGCAACTTTGTCACCGTGCCACAGCTACAGTAGATGTCGGAGGCCTTTGAAAGTCGCAGGATATTATTAGGTCATCAGTAGCTACAATTTGTATATCTCGGAATTTTGATATCGGTGACCTAAGGTCAGGTCAATTTCGCGACCTCCCCATTATAAGTCAATGGAGGAAAAATCAACTCCCTGTTTTTACCACTAAAACGGGTCGGAATGGCCCCATATATGTACTTTACATGACTTCATATACGATCAACCTTCACTACCTTGAGGTCTGTTTTGCTGTTGGGCAGCTGTGAGGTCATGTGACGTCATCAAAGGTCACCAAAGGTTTTTGGCCAATAACTCCGTACAGGAACAAGATACAGACGCGTGGATGGTCTCATTGTGTTCAGCTCGTCAAGACGCATCGAATGATATACATGATGACCTCGAGGTCACGTGACCTGAGGTCAACCTTTGACCTTGACCTTTCGAGGTCAACATATATACCATTCGATGTGGATTGACGAGAGGATCACGATGATGCCCTTAGTTTGTTCCTATCTTGACTAATTCGAAAGTTATTCGAGAAAAACTCTCCATATCTAGCGCCGCCATTTTGACTTTTTCGACTCCTGTGACGTCATCTTTGACCTGACCTGAAAATGACCTTAGTAAAATTGTAGATCTTGGCCGTGCGTATCCGATGCCGTTTACCGCTTGTCGCTATCTTGCTTCGTTCTCGAGATCTCAGGGGGGGGGCGGTCATCCGCCCCCCCCCCGTCGGTGCGAAGTTGGCGCAGACCCCCGTCGGTGCGCGGGAACAATTTGCTAATGAAACTATGAAAATCATAAAATCTATACAAAGATTGTGAATGGATAAGTAGGTACGTACATGTGTATAAGGTTTAATGGCAAAGTTAGTGGCAAATTTGTTGATTAAAGATGCACAACCGTTTTACTTTATTAGAAAAATGTGAAGGAAACCATCTCATCTGAAATGTGTCGGAGATCCTGGCCTTCATCACCAATTGGTCTTCCCACTTCAAAAATTCCAAACTGTGCTCGATTCTTATCACTATTTGTAAAACCTAGACAGCCTTTCTACTCCTATCGGTGGTTTGGCGAATCGTTGGTGGCTAAATTGTGCGACGTTCTACCCCGGAGGTTGCAACAGGGTAAACAAGAAATTTCCCAATGAATGCAATCACCGTCACTGTGTCATCCCAAGCAGATCCGTGTTTACTGATTTTGTATATACACAGGACCAATTAGTGGTGTATCATTGATAACGAAATTAGTGAAGCTCCGATAAGTATTAAAAACACCCAAGCACTTGGGCAACAGAGATAATTTTCCGATATTTGAGCAGCCACAGTGAGCGGAAATTCGTCGGAAAAACCATACCAAAGTTATGAGCTATGTCGCATCAAACTATGTCGTATACCATACTCCACGAATGTTTGGTATTTATCGTCATACGGCTCGGCTTTGGTTATTCATTTATAGGGCGCCGCTAGATCTGAACCGGCACTTCTAATACGGGGCTCGCAGACGACTGAGCGGTATTCGGCTAGCGAACCCAGTCTATTCAGTCAGGATGCGTCTGGTGCTGTGCTGGCTGCTGAGCTGCGCCGCTCTCCGTGCGGGCAACACACAGGCTCACGACATCCCTCTGGATTCTGGCATCGGCGCGGACTCGGAGCCCTCGGCTGGCGCGCTGTCGGACCGGCTACAGAGGATGGACGAGCGTCTGATCCAGCTGGCCGCCCGTCTGGAGTCGCTGACGCACACGGTGGACACACAGCTGGCGCAGCTGGATAACAGCGTGCTGCAGCTGTACAGGGAGCTGGGCAGCGGCCGGCTGACCGAGGCCGCCGCCGAGCTGCGCGGGGTGCTGCAGGAGGCCCGGGCGGCGCCCGCCGACCCGGAGCTGGTCAGCACCCTCAGCCAGGAGATCCGCCAGTCGGAGCAGCTGCTGCAGGCGCAGCTCAACGACACGCAGCAGCGGCTGGTGACGCTGCTGGAGGAGGGTCGGCCCGCCGCCGCCGCCGCCGCCTCCCCGGCCACCACGACCGTGATCGTGGAGCGGTGCAGCTTCCCGGACCAGTTCCAGCGGACGGACGAGTGGCGGCCGGCCGACTGCGCGGCCGTCCAGCAACGCCACCAGCGCAGCGGCGTCTACACCATCTACCCGCCTGTCTGCGGCAACGGCGGCGGCATCCGCGTCTACTGCGACATGGACACGGACGGCGGCGGCTGGACCGTGCTGCTGAGGCGCGCCGACCTCCCCGACCACCAGGACTTTGACCTCGGCTGGGACAGCTACAAGTGGGGCTTCGGCAACCTCAGCGCCGAGTTCTGGCTGGGCAACGAGTACATGAACCTGCTGACCAGCATGGATCAGATGCAGCTCCGTGTGGACCTGAAGGACTGGGAGAACAACTCTGTCTCGTCCACCTACACACCGTTCTCTGTGGGCTCCGAGCAGCAGAAGTACGTGCTGAAGGTCGGCAAGTACGAGGGCAAGACGGGCGACGCACTGACGTCGCTCAGCAATGGGGCCAAGTTCTCGACCAAGGATCAGGATAACGACACCTGGAGTAAGAAATGCGCTGTCGAGTACCAGAACGCGTGGTGGCACAAGAGCTGCATGCATACTACTCTGACAGGTCCGTACGTGCCGAAAACGATGAAGAAACACTGGATTGGAATTACTTGGCACCAGTGGAAGGGCAACAAGTACTCGTTGAAGCAGGCCGAACTGAAGATGCGGCCCGTCAACTATATGACCTGGTGTCATAAGCTTGCCAACGAGGGAGCCCGAGAGTAATTTCACCACAGCCAACTGGGAAATGGATTCAGGACAGACTTTTCATTTTCTTGTTCCCTTTCTCGCTGTTTTTTCATAAATCATTGTTTACTAAATTTAATTCGATCGAGCTAACTACCTGTTGCAAGAAGGTGAAAAATGTCTAGATTGTGAAATGTATATGTTTGGTTTATACAAAGCATAGATGGCATATTCTTGAGATGGTGGTTCCGGTTTCGAGTAGGTAAAGGTTTGACATATTTTTAGCTGTTATATGTCTTTCCATGTACATACCTATTTCCGCTGAGGCGATAATATATTGATGGCTACGTTTTTAGATATCTAAATAATATGCTGACTTGTATGATGTTAATGCACTTTGTCAATTTTATCTGAAAATATACTGAACTATGATCGTGGCTAACTGAGGCAATTCCTAACCCAAAATTTATTCCATTTGGACGCTTTGGACATCTGGATAGAGAATTGAGATACGGATACCTACAGTCTTGTCTTCTTACCAACAAACATTTTTATTGTAGCGACTTTGCATTATGTGACGGCACCCAACGCCACCGCAATATTACAGGATCAATATCACTAAATCTCAGGACACAATTGCAAATCATTTTGGCTCATACTAGAGCGCTTTCGCTGATTCTCCGCCACAATGGAGCGGAATCCACTGTCGTCACGTGTCCCGAATTCCGAGGGCTCATCGGCGCCACAAATTGCACGATGTGCATCCGTCCGAAAACGGTGGCACTGCGCGGGGACTCTGTTTTCCGCTCGATTCGCCACCGTTGACGGCACTGCGCCAGCCTTAATGCCGAGCTGATGCGATGTGACATACAAGATGCGGCACAGATGGACGAGGGTGGGTTGCCTTGTACGCCTTCTTCGTAAAAAACGTATGCAAGTCGTTAAGAAAACTCAAGCCGTTTGCCAACGGCATGGATTAAGTCACACCGTTAACCCTCGCCGGCACGGGGATGGATGGGGGGGTTGATGCTAGTAATAATTAAGTAAAGGACTTCATCGTAGTAAGCCCCTGACGATAAATTATGTTCAAACCAAGGCAGCTAGCGCATAAGAATAATCGCCCCAATCGGCGAAACAGGCAAAAGCAATACATATACGTTACCTACCATCACAAATTAGGAAATTGCAGATGCCGGCAAAACAGCATAGCAACATAAACATTTTTTTTGAAAATAAATTCAGTTCTAACCTTTTTAATTGGAAGGATTCACAAGAACAGAGCCCCTGCTAAGCAAAGCTTGTTGCATTGACCCTGCCCTCTACCCTCCGATCTCGCAATTCCGGTTCTATGGCAGAATTTAGAGTCAAAAGTTTAACGTGCGCACGTAGCCGCGCACGGTCGGTCCCCTCACTGATTTCGCCTGCTATTAGGGGCGCAGCCAAGGGAGGGGGGCACACTGGGCTTTAGCCCCTCCCAAGTCTATCAGGCGCCCTGGATGGCGCCTTCCACGATTATTTCGGGGCGCCAAAGGCGCCCCGAAATGATCGTGGATCGCCATCCGTATATCGCCTTCCTCACCTGTCCACGCCCTCCTCTTTAAGCAGTGCCCTCCTGACTTGTCAGCGCCCTTTTCACTCGTATAGTGCCCTCCTCATCGTATAGCATTATCATCACCACACGGCGTCCTCCTGACCTGCCGGCGCTCTCCCCACCATACAGCGCCCTGCTGACTTGTCGGCGCCCTCTTCACGTAGCGCCCTCCAGATCTGTTGCAGCCCTCATCACCGTGCAGTGCCCTCCTCACCTGTCGGCGCCCTCCTCGCCTGTCGGCGACATCTTCGCGTTCAGCGCCCTCCTGACCAGTCGGTGCCATCCGCAATGTATAGCGCCCTCATCACCATACAGCGCCCTTCTGACCTGCTGGTGCTCTCCTGACTATACGTCGTCCTCCTGACCTGTCAGCGCCCTTTTCACCGTAAAGCGCCATCCTGACCAGCGCCCTCCTCACATTACTCATGGCCGTGGTATTCACGATGCCGTAAAAATGAAAAGGGCAGGATGCATAGCCACCACAGCACAGCAGCTGTTTCCGCACTTTGCACGTCGGTTCTGACGAGGTCACAACTCACATCAATAACGACTCCCAGTTATGGCGTCGAATGAGGAACTTAATGATTGTAGGATGATTAATGAGACCCATCTACGAATTTAAAGATTTCGATACACATACACATGATAAAGTAAAAGTAATCTTGATATGATTGGCCAGTAACTGATGACTGAAAGGTAACGAATGTCGATGGTGTTCTAAGTGCATATAAGATCAAAAAGTCAGTGGAAAACGGAAAGATCCGATTGGGATCGAACCCAAACCCTCCCGAGCTATAGCCCGATGTTAAACCAACCCGACACGAAGTCACTGTCAAACCGTGGGCATAGTCGCTATGTGGTGAGCTATTTAACCAGCATGACATGATCATAATATGCTCCATTTAAACGTTTTCGTGTTGTATTAGCTCCGTTAAAGATGAATTCGGTGTTTGCTTGCTGGAAAAAAACACTTCAGGCCATCTGAGGTCAAATGAGCTCAAACTACGTTTTTGCTAATAAATTCGCACACAATGGGGCTAGAGCTTCAAAATGGTGTCAATGTGTTTCTTGTGACAAGCCGAATCGAATGATATGCGATATTATGTAGTTTGGTTAACCTGCACTTAATTAGTTAATTAAGTCCATTTGAAAATTACGAAAGTTTTTAGTCCACTTACGCTTGTAAAAAAAAACATACCATTCGATGCGCACGGACGTGCTGAGTTCACTGGTGCTTTTATTTTTGCTCTATCTTAATTAGACCAAAAGTTATAAGCGAAACACTTTTGACCTGTTTTAGCGAATTTTTTTTTTTACATTTGCACCTCCCAAAAAACCTGATTAATGACCTAGAGCAACCAAATTTGCACAGGGGTGAGATCTCCTATGGGCACATCTACCCTGTAACTTTGGCGTTTGTGAGTGCCATAGGAGCCAATCACCAGGGAGTCGTACCCCCCTCCCCCCCCCGTTGGCCGTCCGCGCTATGAAAAAGGCCCTGGCCTGGCGAGGGATAACAAACGTAGTATACCTAAACGTAAAGATAAGTAGTTCGGACGGACGGATGCACAGATGCTCACACTGGAAGATAAAAAAGGCGGTCTTGGGCGTTGCGGGTGCTGCGGGGGGGGGGGGGGGTGTACTCCAGGAAAGTCTCTCCAACTTCCAAAAAGTCGTCGGATTTCGATTCCTCACGCACTGATGTGCAGCTTAAAACAAAGTTTCCATCGCTTTGTTTTTAGTTTTCGTTTTTTTTCTCGAAAAAAACGCAAACATTCATCGATTTTGGATGCTGCTGGAGCATTTACTCCAAATGTACCGATCCATGAACATATGTACAGATGAATAATAATTCATGGATGCATACATGCATGCATGCTTACATATAGATTACTCGTAGATACGGGCATATTGAACGGTAAGACTATCGTATAAACGGACTTACACGCTCTGGGAATGGATAAGTCCAATTAAAAACTGATCAATCCGCCCGAACATCACACAGTACCTACCTGCACCTACATCCTACAACAAACAAGCAAGAGAGAATGTATTTGTTAGTCGACGAAGCAGGCCCGTTCATCATGCTCTCCTTCGTCCAATTACACGATGCTTTTTGAGCTGCTTGATTGAATGATATTTGCTATATCAAGTTAAGATCCCCGTTTCAGGCAGCGAAATTAATTTTAACTTCTACTTATGTTTGCGTCAAACATACTCTTATCTGTGTACAGTTATGCTTATTTTTAATTATTTTAAAATTATGCTTAATTTTATCACCAGGCGTAAAACCGCAATGAGCTGATACATCCTCACCTTGTTGGCTTTGGAAAAGCATGTGGATCCATCTAGGATCCCATTGTCGCAACTGAAAAAGATGATTTGTCACAACTAAATATTTTTCACATGAAAAATAGCGGTGGGAATCGAGATTGCATTTGACACCTGCAACAATGTGCGTAGTTCAATGCCAATTCAGTTTTTTTTTCGCCCTAGTTTCACTCCAAATCCTATAGAGGACGACTAAACTCACTTCAGATACGTTTCAGACACTCATCAGTTTTGAAAACTATGCAGCATATTTTTAGCATGTACATACTTACCTACAACTGTGTTTGACCATGTTACATGATGCCATAAGCGCAAGGAAGCAACTCAAGGGCAAAAGAGGCCTTCAATGCTTTTATTATTTACCTCTGCCTTAAATGATTTTTCAAGCGCGCGATGCATCCTCGTACGCAGTATCTACGGCTGTAATTTCTATCCAGGTTGCAGTTGGCGCCTGGACGAGGCAGCAGTAGCCGTCTGGTGGATGTGGTGACGTATTCCACGCTGGATCCGGGGGACAGCAACAATTTCGAGCCGAAGGCAGCCGCATCTGTCATAGAAAGGACATACCTATCAATTTTAAAATGACACCGTAATGTGGTACCTTCTGTTATCAAACTGTTATCTGGTAATGTAGCACTTATTCGCTGCAGAAGTCTATCGTAACAGTATGCATTAGAGGAGCCCTATACCTACCTATTACTAATTAGTTTTGTTGGTGATGCTGTTGATCGGTGCATTGTCTTTCCAAATTAGTGTTGGGTGCACTACAAAGTTTTGGTAGTTTTTTTACTCCATTCTTACAAAGTTAGACTTTTTGCTTACCCAGCAGGATAAAAGGAAAAGCTAGTTCAACATTTAAAAGTGGCATTCACCAGGAGTTACCTTTTCTATTAGAATCCCAGTCATAGACGAACACTCTTGCTAAGTGATTAGGTGGCGTTTCAGTCTCTATTTCCTTTGGTTGGACGAACGTCAGTCTCAGCCCATTTCGTCTTCCACTTCGTAAGTGTAGCACGTCCAGAAAGTATCGGGAGTCTCTCGCTAAAACAGCAGTCCGGCGCAGGGTAGGTATACGTGAATTCATGGCTGGGCTCTACTCAAGACAAACACTGTCTTTGTTTTAATGCATTTCATTTCATGACGCCGCAGCACTGAGCCCCCATGGCCTTCGGAAGGCTGAACTGGGCAGGGATGGCACGACGGTGAACTGATGGGAGGGAGATCATGGAGAGATCAGCCCAGGCCAACCCGTCACCAGGGGTCAGTCGCGTGCGGCGCTACACTGGCACTGCTCTACATGGTAATCCCGCGCATAATTACTTACCCTGCTAGTGTGTTCAGGCATCAGATGGCAGTCATAGACCATTAGCGATAAACTCGGAACACTGAGCAAAATCATGTGACTGCAAAGCTGAAGATTTTCATGCTTGACATTTTTCATTTGGTCCTTGTATGACCCCCGATGGTGAGTAACGGACTGTCGCAGTATACCACTTACCTACCCAGAGGGCGGGGTCGGTGCACCTGTTCTTGCCCAGGTTGTAGCTGCACCCCTTCAAAGTGTCTCCGAGTGAAGGTCTCCAGCTCTTGCTCACGTTTAAGCTCCTGTAAATTCAGTATGACCTGTTTCTGGCCTTAATAAATCCCGCTATCCTGAACTTTGCCCCTTTCCGGTCGAGGAGGCCTGGTTTTGGGTGAAGTTATTTACGAAAAGGATCTCTTCCCTGGGCCTTTGACCTGACATACGTACTTTTATATAGAAAACCCATGAAACCGGCGAGGTTTAAATTGCGACAATCCAAATGTATTTACACTTGCAGTGCAAGAGACAGTTTAACCCGATCCGTGCTGGGGGGAGGAGGGGGGGGGGGCTTTTCTTCCCCTCATCTTCTCGCAAATATCTCAAAACACCTGTTCATACATCTTCTCTGCACATGCTGTGAAAATTTCAGACGGAGGTCGTTCAAGGTCAGGTTACCAGGTCACGAGTGACGAGACTTAACCCCAGAAAAGGTTCCGGTGATCGCTGCAGCTACACCGAATATTGAATAATGAATCAATCGCTTTGAAACTTTCAGCGATTGATGTAACAGTATAAAATTTAATTTTCGGAACTTTGATATCTGCGACCTAAAGTCAGGTCAATTTTGTGAACTCTCCATTATAAGTAAATGGGAGAGTTGCATCAATTGAAATCAATTGAAATTGTGTGCAAATTGGCCCTGGTGGCGCAGTCGGTTAACCCTCGCCGTTGATGCAACCCCTAAGGTTTTTCGCGAATAACTTGCGCAAAAAGCGGCCAATAGCAACGACACCTCCAGTACCTACCCTCGAGTTGATCAATTTTACAACTACCCTAAAAATTTCATGGCCCTGACCCAAGTGACCTTTGACCTGTGACCTATTTCTCGAGGCCATGTTTGTCCGGAATCGCAATTCGGCCTACTTCGGCTCGCATAAGCCGCGCGTTTCCAAGCTTTTCGTGGTTTCAAACGTTCAAACATGTGAAACGATGTTGGTCCTATGCATTAGGGTGGGTGTCAAGGTCACCTGATGGTCAGATCATTGACCTTTGGTGACCTCGGCTCTTTTTTCGAGTTTTACGTGTTTCTATGTTAGTTTTTGGAGCTGAATTCGAATTTAGAAACCATTTGAACATTTACGAAGTAGTTTTGGTGACTTCGTAGCATATTTAAAAGCTGTCAGAGGCGGTTGACACGTATTACGAATACCCGTCACGACCCCTACTGGTTGACCTGACCTGACCTGACCCGACCTGGTCTAAATTCTTAAAGACATCATCTGTGATCAAAACTAACACGATATTCGTGATCGGCACTCCGAAAACCCCCAAAGCAGCCATACTTAACGACTTTTTAACAGGTCCCGATTTTCCCGACTTTTGGGCCATTGACCTGACCTGGAAGGTCAACCCATGACCTAGGACCTTAACCCGCGCCGGGCCGGTGCTCTGAGATTCCGCGCCGGGCCGGGGGGTGTCTGAACACCCCCCTTCTAACTCGGCTCCTGGGTCATGTAGCGACACGCGGTAAGCGGCAATCGAAAGAACGGCGTTTCAAATGTATTTTGGACGTCTGAAACGTCCAAAATAAGGACGAAAACACTTCGGTCATTTTTTGGGTCAGGTCAAAGGTCAGGTCACCAGAGGTCACCAAAGGTAAAATGTTGACTATTTCAACATTTTGGAAACTGCCAACGGCTATCTCGGGAACCGATAGAGCTATAGCGCCGCGGAAAAGCGCATTCGATAGCCCTTTTACAGATCTTTCTGAATAATGGCCTTAGATTTTACCTTAGGTCAACGGTTTAGCCTCCAGAGGAAAAAAAACTCCAAAAATAGCCTTTTTCGAAAAGCGTTTTTTTCGGCAATAACTTTTGACTCAAAAGAGCCATGACATTACTTATGCCAGCATCGTGTTCCTCTCGTCGAGACGCGTCGAATGAACTATAAGTTGACCTTGAAAGGTCAACTTGAAAATTTGACCTCAGGGCAAGGTCATGACCTGACCGGAAAAGGTCATGTTGCACATCAGTCGATCCGCAACGTTGAGCCGAACACAACTAAGGCGTTTTCAGCGCTTTTGCACGCCTCTGTCAGAAGTTATTATAGATTCTGTTCGTGACCTGAGATGACCTCGGGGACATAACGAGGGGTCACAGTTACCATTTATTTTCCGGTTCAGTGTGTCAATTTTACCTGCATCTCGATGTTTGAGAGTGTCTAGAATAGCGTTCGTGCAAAACAGGCGCTTTTCAATTTTCTCCCATCGACTTATAATGGAGAGGACGCAAAATTGACCTGACCTTAGGTCACCGATATCAAAATTCCGAGATATACATTTTATAGATAATGTTGCTGTAATCAATCGCTGAAAGTTGCAAGGCAATCGATCAATCGGTGTAGCTATGACGAGCATTCTTATTTTTTTCTGAGGTGAGGTCACTTTGCGTGACCTGGTGACCTGACCTAAGGCGACCTGGGTCTGAAATTTTCACAACATGTGCGGAAAAGATGCATGAACATGTGTGCCAAAAACAGCGGCGCTTGAGATAACTATCTGTGAAAAAACCACAGGGGGGTGTTCAAACACCACCCGGCCCGGCGCAGGTTAAAATTGGGTATCATTGGCTGTGTCTCGTCACGGGAAACACGCTCGTTTTTCCGCGAAGCTCTATTTCGATCAGGGGCCAAACGGCAAGGAGGGTCCAACCGACTCCCCCCCCCTACACGTTAGAAGCTGGCAAACGCCGCACACATGCGAGGTTTAAGGCGTCGACCCGCCGCGCCGGGCCGCGGTGCGGACGGTGCCGGGTTCCTGGTTCGCTTCCCGGTTCCGCCTGTTCTGCGGGCGTCGTCCCCGGCTGCGTCACCAGGTGTGGGGGTAGCCTGGGGGGTGGGGAATAGGATGACGAGGAGCAGGTGCTCTCTCCTATAATTGGGACATGAGCCCGTTGGAGAGAGGTCCGACTAAAGAAAAAACAATCGCGTCTTTTCGACGAACGTCGTTCTAAACACTCAAAAATCGGTTTTAGGCAAACATGACACATTGAATCGGAAAATTGCACCCGTGACCCCTCTGTGCCACTGAGGTCATCTCAGGTTATGAAAGGTCACTGACATTTTTTTTTACAATAACTTTTTATAGTGACATGCTAGAGCGATGAAAACGCCTCAGATGTGTTCAGCTCGACGATACGGATCGACTCATATTTCTGAAGGCCAAACTGTTGGCCCTAGCTTAAATATGAGAGCTTATGTCGGAAAGAATGTCAAAAGGGCTATGGAATATGTGCTTTTCTGCGACGCTGTAGCTCTATTGGTTCCCGAGTTAGGTATGCGTCAGTTTTTCGAAAAATGTTGAAATAGGCAAAAGTTGACCCTTGTTAACCTTTGGTGACCTGAACTGACCTTTCACTTTACCTTAAAAGTGACTGAATTTTTTATTTATTATTTTAATACTCTTTTAAACGCCGCTTACTGTGTGTCGCAGCGTGACCCAAAAGCCAATTTAGGCGGGAGAGGGGTGTCTTGAAAACGCCCTACCCCCAGCACGGGTTAAATGATGCCACTTTAAAACGAATTAAATTATTCATTCATGGCATTGTATCCATCCTTAGATTGAACCTCTTTCTAAAACAGGTAAACTTTTCCCGATTTTAAATCATACTAGTTATTTACTACTGTCTCTCTAGAAATACTCGTAACATATAGCTAGGACAACGAGAAAGGGCATTCGAAGTGATATGTCCTGGTGTATGACACCTCGGAGAGCAGCAGGCTGCTAAATGAACTCACGCGTTATAATGGTATCGCTCTAAGAGCGTGGACATGACACAGACTCTCAAGCTGTGGTTCTGAACCAGCCTGTGCCCTACGTTGGTCCAAGTCCTGTGCTTCTGGTATTTCCATAGAAGGCCGGACGCCTGAAAATGTACATGCCACTCTCAGTGCAGATAGTGTCATAGAATAATGGCACTGAATTGCTAGAATGTAATGAAAACTCATGCATGTCTGTTGTCGTCGTTGCAAAAATTATGTGATTGTTTCACGAAAGTTGGATTGAAACTGTTCATGTTTTTTCAATTTTCATAAGACGATGAGATTAATTGCAACATAATAAGGCACACTACTTTTGCCTTGCGTTATAAAAACATGGTAACGAGAAATATAATTGCAGGAGCTTACGGAAAACTTTCAAACTGAATTCCCGGTCACTTACTTCGACAATGAACCAAATGGTCAGAGCTGAGGCGATTGTAGCTCGCAGGTAGCCTCGGAAGGTGCACGTTGCCATCTGCGACTGGATTTGTAAGATAATTAATGAAAAAAAAAATCAACTGTATATTTATGTTATGCTGTCTAAGTCAGCCTGTCTTCGACGGGTCAGTTTGTATAAAATATATCAAAACGAAGATATTGGTCATATTAAGATACATATTAACATAATTTTTACACTTTCGCATGTAGCATCAACATAACATTTGCAATGTAACCATCGCAAAAGGCATGTTGCTTCAGAAGTTCCGATTGAACTTAATCGATTTTGATATTTGCTGTCAGGCTGGAATTTTTACATCAAGAGCTACAAAAATATGTTTATCAGTACACGTTTGTAACTAAGGAGAAATACATGTAAAACAAGACATTTCCTAGTGGTGTTTGATTCTATTTAGTGACGACCGATTGTAAGCACTAAGCGCCAGCTGGTCACTGCAAGCTTTTCAACCCACATGCACAGGAAACAGTCCTTCCGAATGAACAAATGAACAAAAAAAAAAGAACGAAATTATGACAATTTTCAGCCACGAGATCGCAGTGAATCGCTTTGTAACGACCACAGGGGCACGCTGCTTACCTACCCACCTAGAAAAGGCCCGCCAAGTTGCGCTGTAGACACTGACGGCTGGGTGACGCACCTGCTGGACGACCTGTCGACAACTGGGCCCAAGGAGCCTGAAGGTCCGCCTCCGCTTTCTCGTGTACGGGTCGCTGTTCGTGTTTGATCAGCACTGTAGCGAGTGAGAAACGAATGGCATTGCCTCCCTGAGTTTACCCATAATTGATTATGGGGCGGCGTTCTACAGACGATGTGGCATGGCAAACAAAGTAGTGTATTTTATGTAGACCTCTCAGCAATGACTTTGTGCGCAAATCGGCCTTTGGCACAGGCGGGCGAACCTTCAATATGGTCCACAAAGGACCAATGAAACGCAAAATGAAGTGTGAAAACACATTCGCTGAGTCGACAGGAACATTGTGCGTCATTTTATGATCAACGAATATGTATAAATACAAGGGGATAGTAATTTAGCGTGTCGCCGATACTCGCCTCTTATGTCATCGAGGCAATAAAAATAAATTATTGCTGTTGAAAATTTTTGGAAATTGTATTGTGCCCATAAAATGTTTGCTTTTCAAACATATAAATTGTCTATACTCTATGATAACAATTAGTGCACATTATAGGTAATATGGTTCCTTGTGCTCACCCTCAGGCCGTAGTACATAATTAAACTATTGTTGTTTCATGCTACATGTTTGTATGTTTGCTATCATTGTAAATAATTAAAATATTATTACACGCTGCTTCAAAATGTCCTGAAATATCATTGGTTTCTTTGACAAATCATGAGCTAATGAGACTCAAAAAGTAGGCAGTGCTGGTAATAACTCAGTGTAATTAAATCGCTCAATGAATAAATAGTCGATGAGCACAATGCATGCAGGCTTCTCAGCAAGATAAGTGAAAATGCATTCCTCTGACTTAACCCATTAATGCCGCTTGGGTCATATATGACCCAAACGCAACATCTTAACATTTTTTCTAAATGAAGGCAAGTGGCACTTTGAGGAACTTGTGCGTGTGTTTTGTTGGATTTGTGGGTTCAGCGACGAGCGTCGGAGCCGCATAAAACTCGTGTGAGCTCGTCCACTGAAGTTTCTGGAGCCAAAGACGACGGGGCTGCACAGCCGCCGGTCACTGGCAATGGCGTGCCGTCCCAAAAAGTAATATTATGTTATGTTTGCACTTTACTATCTATTGAATGATCGTCCACCTGGCATCTAAATTTGTCTGAAAAAGGCATGATGTATATTTTTGCCTTTCTTGTCGCCATCGGATAACTTTTTTCCTCGATAAATATCCTTGGGTCATAAATGACCCAGCCGGCAATAGTGTTGTCAATTTTCTCGTATGTTGAATACAAGGGAAGCAATTGATGATTATACGATTATTTATTTCTGGGGGTTGTGATAAGATCACAGTGGCGGATCCAAATGAGGGGGTCATATGGGTCACTCATGACCTCCCCTGGGACCCGGGGGCACCACCGACCTATCAGGGGCACCACAGGCCTAGTGTTGCGATGTTGGGATATCATGAGCGGACCGGTTGTCCGGGGCTGTGACGCGGGGCGGGCCGGCGACTCGGCCGGCCGAGGGGCACCACGGGCCTGTCAGGGGTACCACAGGCTTGTTAGGGGCACCACAGGCCTGCAGGAGCACCATCGGCCTAGCAAGAGCACCACAGGTCTGTCAGGGGGCACCACAGACCTGCTAGGGGCACCAGCCAGAGGCCTGCCAGGGGCACCATCGACCTCACAGGGGCACCACCAGCCTCGCACGTGCACCTTGGGCTTGTAAAGGGCTCCACGAGCCTGTCGGGAGCACTTCAGGCTTGTCAGGGGCACCACAGTCCTGCCAGGATCCAGGGGCACCAGCGGCCTAGCAGGAGCACCACAGGCCCGCCAGGGGCACCACAGGCCTGCCAGGGGCACCACAAACCTAGCAATGGCACCACAGACCTGTCAGGGGCTCCACAAGCCTGTCAGGGGCACCTCAGGCTTGTCAGGGCCCAGGGCACCACAGTCCTTCCAGGTGTCACAGGCCCGTCAGGCCTATGGTGTCCCCTCAGGAGCACCAGAGGCCTAACAGGGGCACCACAGGCCTGCCAGCGGCACCAACGGCCTCGCCAATGAGATGTTGCAAAGCATTGCAATGCAGTGCCTCTTAATATTGTTTGGCTGAGACCGCTATACAGTATACACAATAAGGTATCTAGCTATATCGGTTTTCGTGATAACTCCTTATTTGTGACTATGCCAATGCCGGTTGGGTCATTTATGACCCATACTTATAACTTGAGAACCGATGGAACAATTTTTTTAAGCTTGCACAGTTTTCTTACTGGGACCCGTGTGGCTAACATTTGTTAAGGACAACTAAGGAATCAAAAAATAAAAATTCCGGCATTAATGGGTTAACTCTAAGAGATCATAACTCTCAGATGACCTCACGTCACACCCCACACAGTGCAAGTTGCTGACGATCATGTTTGAAGACTTTGACAAGTTTCAACAAATCATTTCTTGCGAGAAGCAAGCAGTAAGGGGACAGGCATGCAACCGGCCCGAGCCTGCGTTCGGCAGTCCGCAGAGCTCTCCCGGACCGGCGCCGGCGCCCGCCGCAGGCCCTCTCCCGCTCTGCCGGCTCTCCTCTCCCGCTCTGCCGGCTCTCCTCTCCCGCTCTGTCGCCGGTCGTCGCTGCCGACGCTCTCCAGTGTCCTGGCAACGTCGGTGCCGACGGGAGGCCGCGCCGCCGCTCCTCTCCGGTGAGTGTGAGGCCGTCTCTGACGGCGCCAGACCGAGAGACGCTCTTTGTCCTGGGTCGGTGTGAGGCATGTCCTGTTGGCTAACGTGCCCGGCTGGACCATAAAGGGCCGAGCTAGTGCGGCTCAACTGTGTTTGTGTGTGTGTTTTTTATATGGGCGGGGTTGTTTTGGTTCGTGGCATGTCACGGTAGAATATTATCTTAGACCATGACGATAAGTGTTTTTCGTTAATGGTTTTTGTTGACGCTGTCCTTTTTTATCTTCTATGCATATTGAATTCTAACATTAGGAGCACTAGATAATGCCAGCTTTCACATTGCCTTATTACAAAGTTATTACAGTTAATACCGATTCAGCGACTTAACCCGCGCCCCGTAGGGCTACCGGCGGACCCTACCACCCGTAGGGGGGGGGGGGGCCGTTTCGGCCCCCCCCTAAGATCTCGGAAAGTTACCGGCCGATTTTCAAAATTCAAACGGCGTTCGATAGCCCCACCTGGGAACTACCTTGTGACCAAATTTCATTGACCTAGGTCAAACCGATGACGTCACAGGTCAGGTCAAAGGTCAGATTTTCACCGTTCACAGGCAATTCAAGCAATGTGCTGTGAAAGCGAGTAAATTGGTAATTTATTGAAAACCATCGATGGTACATTGTTCGTCAAACACATACTTTGCTATCTGAGGTCACTGATACCAGGTCAGGTCACAGCGAGGTCAGGTCACCGGGGGTCACAATATGAATGTGTCGTGTGATACATGTTTTATGGTCCATTTTACATGACAAATGCGATTATGTGGGTTAGGCAGCCTTTGGGGCCAGCCTAGGTCACGTTTTGGTGAAGGTCAGGTCAAGGTCAGGTCAAATTAGGTCAAATTTCAAAGTTGATATTTTTGCATAAAATGGGTATCGATTCGATGCAGCTCGTCACGGGGAGTCTAATGGTGGTCTTCGTTTTGCTCTACGAGTTCTAGAATTGCCAAAAATTGAGTTAGAAAATTTGACGTCATCATTTTTGAACAGTTTTTTCGCTATAACTTGGCCAAAAAACGAGGTATCGATCTGAAATTTGGTATGTAGATAGAAGACGGTAGGCACTATCACATATATTCCGGTTTTTTTTCGAAACTCAAAAAACTTTTTGGATTTTTTGGAGAATATATCCAGAAAAATGCTTTTTTGATTTTTGGGGGTCAAAACTCAAAAATTTCAAAAATTCGAGATAGCAGTTTTGTAGCCCTGTCAATTCTACACCTTTTATGTCTTGATCATTTTTCTGTATCTTCAAAGCTGTAGTCCTGACAGGTCTACTCGCGAAGGTCTTTTTTCGGTCGAAAATGACAGAACATGACGTCACTCTGACGTCATTTGTGGCCAACCTATCATAGCCTCTGGAAAAATTTTTGGTCACAATGTGTAAAATTGATGCCCGGAGGGGTCCTGAAAGTTTGGTGGCGATATCTCCAGCCGTTTAGGAGATATCGACCGAAAAGGACAGGGGGGGGCCGTTTCGGCCCCCCCCCCTACGGGGCGCGGGTTAAAAAATGACGCTACCAACTGTCAACTGGCCGTATGATGCTTCGACTGATACCCATGCTAGTGTTTGTGTGTGTGTGTGGGGGGGGGGCATGCTCTATCCTCATTTTATTTGTCGGCAGCTAAAACTAGCAACACGGCATCTTCATTCTTTCGTGATAAAAGTACTTTAAACGACTGAAATGGTCTCCGCCTTTTGGCTGAATTCAACATATGGCATCAATAGAGATGACAGTATTCAAGCTACGGTTTGATACGATATGATAAAAAGCATATTCAACATTTGTCATCGGTAGGTATACAGTTATCCCAAAAAGATTGCATGCCAATACTGATTGTGAACATTCCGCAACCCCGATGGCACAGAGAGCGGCCTGCACTAACTGAGCTACTGGCTGCACGTTCCAGATTATTGCTGGGTTTTGATTACCAATAGTTCGGACGAGTTCTTCACAAGAAATATAATGAGCAATAGGTATATCAAAAGGTCAAAGCTGTCCTAGATAGGCGATCGTCTTTATCGTTTGTGTCTGGCTTTGGGAAGCGTACTGTATGTACATTTAAGAGATACAACCATTGGCAGTGGTTGCTTTGTCACTCGAAATCTCCTTTGAGAGAGTTGGAGGACTGTGGTCACATGATTCTCTGATGAGGTGCCTAATGGAGCTGAGGTGGATCAACAAATGAGCTGATCCACCCCGTTTTGAAACAAGCTTACGAGTAAAAACTGTTATCGTGTCCCACATGATAATTGTAAATCTAAACGAAGAAAACAAGGCACATTTCTGCTAAGTTAAAAGTCAGCGTAAAAGTTTAAACAAGCAGCTAAAAACAGGAAAAAACTATGGCCATTGCTCCACAACGACATAGTCCGTAATCGTAAAACGCGCAGAATATCGATCCGCAGTTCTGTAAGAAAACAAGCCTGACCAAATTGAGCTGGTTTAGGATGAAGGCGGCCTCTTCTGAAATCTCTTTGGTAAAATGTTCAGCGAAACTGCCACATTTATTTTCACGACACCAAGAACAAGGTAGTTTGGAGTTATTTATCGTCTCATTCGAGGGATCCGATTCTTTATGGCTGTGTTTGTTGTCCGATACACACCCTTCAGCACAATCTAGCGGGCTTGGGAAGAGATAGAAGCTGCTGCCCTTTGAACTAACTCTGAACGCCGGCTATTTCACGTTATCATTTATGTATCTTATTATATAATATATATATATTATTAGGTACGCTTATTCACTCCATGCCATGCTTTTCAAAACGTTTGAATCATTGCTTTAATTTTCATGATATGCTATGCCAGCTGTGATTAGCTGGCTATTCCTATCCAACAGTTAAGGAGAGGCAAATTTTGTCACTTGCCAATTCAATTTACATCTTCTTTTTATGCAAGGGTTGAGATGGACGGTTATCGAATGAACTCGATATGGAATATGTAAAAGCAGCGATACCAGCAATACTGAAGCTGCAACTGAAGATGAAACCCTGGGTTTTTTGCTATCTGCGAAGGCATGTAAGGGACTTGTGATAGGAAAATAAATGTGATGGACATCCTCTCGTGGCCTCGTCATAGGCTCCCGTCATGTCTATTTCGTCAGGTTAAATTGTTAAATCTTCAATAACTCTCCAGTAGCTTTAATTATCAATATGCCAGCGCATAACTAAATTAAACGTCAAGTCCCTGGTCGGCTGTCGCACTGGTAATGCGTCGGATCACTCCTAACCCTCGCCCCGTTGGGGGGAGGGCCATTTTGGCCCCCCCCCTGTGGTTTTTCCTGAATAGCAAGAAAATGGCGGCGCGCAGCGCCGCCAAATTTTCAGTACCTTTCCGGGCATCAATTTGACACCTTCACACCAAATTTCAAGTCTTAGGTCACCTTAGGTCAGGAGTTATTGAGGTCAAACTGAGGTCATGTTCGAGCAAAAATGAGCAAAAAACATGCAATCTTGAAACGCTCACCAAATCTACAGTTATCAAGCAATTTCAAAGTTCTTTATATGGTCTAATAGACAAAAAGCGGCGCTACAAAACTGCTATCTCGGATTTTCAAAATTTTGGGTTTTTGACCCAAAAAAATTCAAAAAATTGATTTTTTTAGAAAAACTAAAAAAAAATCCAAAATTTTTCCGAATTTCGAAAAAACCGGAATATATGTGATAGTCCCTGCGCTCTTCTATATACATACCAAATTTCAGATCGATATCTCGTTTTTTGGCTAAGTTATAGCGAAAACTGTTCAAAAATGATGACGTCAAAATTTTGAACTCAATTTTTAGCGATTCTAGACCTCGTACGGCAAAACAAAGACCACCATTGAACTCCCCGTGACGAGCTGCATCGATTCGATACCCATTTTATGCAAAAATATCAACTTTAAAATTTGACCTTTTTTGACCTGACCTTGACCTGACCTTGACCTGACCTTGACCAAAACGTGACCTAAGCTGGCCCCAAAGGCTGCCTGACCCACATAATCGCATTTGTCATGTAAAATGGACCATAAAACATGTATCACACGACACTTTCATATTGTGACCCCCCAGTGACCTGACCTCAGTGACCTGACCTGGTATCAGTGACCTCAACTAGCAAAATATGTGTTTGAAGAACATTTCCCCATCGATGATTTTCAATGAAATGCATTTTACTCGATTTTACAACGCATTTCTTGAGATGCCTGTAAACGGTGAAAATTGGACCTTTGACCTGACCTGTGACGTCATCGGTTTGACCTAGGTCAATAAAATTGGGTCACAAGGTAGTTCCCTGATAGGGCTATCCAACACCGTTTGCCGCTTGTCGCTACGTTGCGTGGTTCTCGAGATCTTAGGGGGGGGGGCAAAATGCCCCCCCCCCCCCAACGGGGCGCGTTGCTCGGCAGAGCCCAACGGGGCGCGGGCTAAAACAAAAGCACAATGCCGCTGGTGCTAGCACGGCTTTTTGCTGCTACTTCTGAACACTTTTTGACCACGTGAGGGTTCAGTTATTCTGAGCGTTCAATATTCTGAGAGTTCAGTTTGTAAATGTTTCCATGGAAACCGTAATCGTTAGTAAAACCATCGGCCGACGGTATTGTGGCACCGAACAGGGCCGGGCCGATAGCGGTGGCACTGCATGGATAGACTGTACCGCCTGACACGAGTGTACGCCGGCACAGCCTACCCAGTACCCACGTATAGCCGCTTGGAGCTGAAACAGAAACACTAATGTCTCCTGACGACTGACGTGAACTTTGATTACCATTGGTTAGATACAGTTTTAAACGAAAATAATGTTAACCTTTTTCATTCCATGTTTAATAAAAAACAGTTCAAAAACATAAAAACGCAAAGATCACAATTAGTTCTATGATAGCAACAGCAAACCGTAAATGCCTGAGTAAGGCAGAGATCGTTGACGCAAACAAGCGAACTTTGGCTGGAGACAAACCATTCACAGGGTGTCTATAGCAATGTCTGACTGAGTTAGTGTTGGGGAATGATAGCCGCCACAGTCTGACATTCACCACATCAAAGCTGACGTGGGTAAAGCCAACATCCAACCAAATAGTATAGATTGAATTGAGCTAAGTTTAGTGTAATGTTGTGATAAGTCACCTTTTACCAAAGGTCAGCAGTGTTTCCAAAACACTTCATTGCCCACTTAAAGGGACCCTCCCACCTTCAAAAAAGTTAATGAATTGGCATGAAAGTGATGTCGCTCGGTTCAGAAAGAGCAAAAATGAATATCTACCAAATTTCATCGAAAAATATTCACCGGTTTTCAAGATATTAGACTTTTACTTTTGTTTACTTTTTTGGGATCTCCGCTGTTCCTAGCGACATTATTTGAAAGTGCGGCATTTGTTGCGCGCAAAGCAGCATATACCACCGCGTGCTGCCAAACGTTTTAGTAAAAGATTTAAAAATCGTTAGATCTCCGCTGACGTCACAAATTCTAAGGGGGCATACCAATGCATTAGCCCCTTAGAATCCGAAAACTGCAAGTTTGAAATTCCATATCTCCGAATTAAAGCATTTTTCGATGTTGTGAATGCCCAAACCGGTATTTTCAGGCCATGGCCACCAATTTGGCTATCTCAACTCAAAACTAATGTTAAGGTGGGAGGGTCCCTTTAACCCGCGCCCAGCTGGGGGTCCTGGATTTCCACGCCCTGCTGGGGGGGGGGGGGGGGTGTTTGAACACCCCCCTTGTAACTCGGCTCCTGGGCCACGTAGCGATACGCGGAAGGCGGCGTTCGAAAGAGCGTAAAAAATAATGACGAAATCACTTCGGTCAATTTTTTGCTCAGGTCAAAGGTCAGGTCACCAGAGGTCATTGAAGGCAAAATTTCGCCGATTTCCAGGTCGAATGTCGAAAATTTCCAAGAAGCCAACGCATAACTCGGGAACCAATAGAGCTACAGCGCCGCGGAAAAGCGCATTCGATAGCCCTATTACCGCCCTTTCTGAGTAATCCTCTCAGATTTGACCTACCGTCAACGGTTTTGCCTGCAGGGGGCAAAAACTGCAAAAATAGCCGATTTTTTCGCAAACAGTTTTTCTGCAATAACTTTTGACCCAAGCCTTGTACGAGCTTACTTTTACCAGCATCGTGTTCCTCTCGTCAAGACGCATCGAATGAACTATAACTTGACCTTGAAAGGTCAACTTGAAAATTTGACCTCAGGTCAAGGTCATGACCTGACCGGAAAGGGTCATGTTGCATATCAGTCGATCCGTATCGTCTAGCTGAACACATCTAAGGCGTTTTCATCGCTTTAGCATGCCTCTATCAAAAGTTATTTGCGAAAAACTGTTAGATACCATTCGTGACCTAAGATGACCCCAGGGCATAAACAAGGGTCACGGACACCATTTTCATGTTCAGTGTGTCTAAACCACTTGTAATTCGGTGTTTGGGAGTGTTTATAATGTCTTTCGTCCAAAAGAGGCGCATTTTAATTTTCTCCCATTGACTTATAATGGGGAGGTCGCAAAATTGACCTGACCTTAGGTCATCGATATCAAAATTCTGAGATATACATTTTGTACATGCTATTGCTCTTAGCAATCGCTGAAAGTTTCAAAGCGATCAGTCACTCGGTGTAGCTATGACAGACATTGAAACTTTTTATGAGGTGAGGTCACTTCAAGTGACCTGGTGACCTGACCTTGAATGACCTTGGTCTGAAATTTTCACAACATGTGTAGAATTGATGTATGATAAGGTGTACCAAAAACGGCGGCGCGGAGCGCCGCCGTTTTTGAGATATTCGCGAAAAACCACAAGGGGGGGTGTTCAAACACCCCCCCAGCAGGGCGCGGGTTAACCTTATCTGCGTCTTTCTGCCAAGATCAAAACAAACAGGGGTATTCCCACTCTGTATATGACAAGCATTCACTCTGTCCTCCTGGTCTACTCCGCAGGTGATCGCCAACCAGTCAGCATGTCGTGGCCGGTTCTGTTGCTCCTCCTGCTCGTCTCCGAATCCCTCTCTCTTCCCCCGGCTCTTTCCAAAGATCCGAACATCGCCAGTGGGTCCGCTGACGGGCCGGCGGCGGCATTCACCTCCGGAGACCCGCCACATTCGCCGAGAAGTGGAACTACGCGGGTGACCGCTGAACCGCCGGACGTGTCAGTCGTGTCCCCGGTGACACACGGTGACACTGACACAGTGGTGTCAGAGCTGACACCCGCAGCTGACCCCGCTCACACGTCGGTCTCTGGACCACGCGCCGAAAGACCGGCTGCGTCTGAGTTGCTCGAGAAACGGCTCAGATCTTTGGGAAGTACCACCATCGCCGAACCCGAGGCTGCCAAGTCTGAAGGAAGTCTGTCTCCGGTTCAAGCCATGCCGGGCACAGAGATAAGCCCACGAGAGAAAGGGCCGGAATCTAGCGTCCCAAATGACCCCGCAGTTCAGCGGAGTGGTCCAATTGATGTGAGAGCGCGTCTCGACAACGGCCTTCCCATTTCCAGCACATCTGTCGCTTCAGAATCTCTACCATCAGCCCAGTGGGTACGTGACCCAACACAGGGCACATCAACCGCAGCCACGCGGTCCTATTTTAAACGAAGCACTCAAACATCACAAAATGTTGAAACTGGCTCATCAACAACCACTCCACAGCTCTCTAACATCAGAGAAGCTTTAACAACTAAATTACCGAGCTCGGAGACACGGTCGACAGATGCACAAACCCAATCTGGGACAGAAGACAGCACATCTAGCACGAACTCAAATGCCGTGTTTCTAACCACCCTCAGTTCAGCCCGACCCGTTCTGCCTCCTCCACCGGATCACTCCCCGTCTTCTACAGCCAGTCCTCGTGTGACAACAACTACAGTTCCTACCGCCTCAGCACTGCAAACACAGACACCTACCAAGGCTCTTCCACCGTCATATTCCCACCCCATTCCTTCACCAGGGCTGATTCATCTGTCATCACCTCCCGTCTCTTCCCCTAGTCCGGTGCAACAGCTTCCCTTCCCGAAGCCCTCTTCACTTCCAGCCGTTTCTGGGGACGAAGGAACCTCATCAGTGGCCACATCCGGAGAAGAATCCACATCTTTTCCAGCTACATTCCCTGGACCAGTCACAGACTCCCTGGCTACTTCCCAAGAAACAGACCCATCCTCTCCGGCTATCTCCCTCGAAACAGCCACGTCCGTTCCCTCCAGCTCCCCGGAAGCTGTCTCACCCACCGATGCGCCCACACGGAAGCCGATATCGGGCTCCGCGGCTCATCCAGACGTCAGCTGCACACCTGGGCCCGGTCCTGAGGTGCAGCGCTGGCGTCCCGGCACAGACATCCAGATCAACTTTCCACTCACGGTGAGTTGATCGATTCTCAGCGCAGTGGGTCTGCGTTATATGGTGTGCATGTGAGACCAATATGGTGTGTTGTGTATGTTCTTCCATAACACCACCTGTTCGTGTGGCCCATTTAGGGGACGGCACAGTGCAAAACAACAAATCACTCTTCGAATTCTATTTTGAATTATGTTTGCAAGGAAGTGTGCTGACTTTTTATAATTATCACATTTCACTTCGTTAAGTTTTATCGTTTCGGAACTTTACCATATCAAGAAATGAGCATTTTGTTGCGTCTTATAAATGTTTTTAACAGTAGCCTGGATCCTATGCGAACTAGTCGGATGATGGCGAATTTGTTGTCCTATGTAAAGTTTTGGGAAATGAAGTTGCCCAGTTGTATTCAAGTAACGTACGTTATTATTGTGCAAGTGTATTACATAATTCGTGTATCATTGTATATTCTCGTGCGATATAACACTATTAATAGTGCCCACCAAAATAATTTTTAGGCATTGACTATTTAATGGTCTTCCGATCGAGTTCACTGCTTGAAGCATAATAAATCTTTTTAATATCGCTCGCACTATCTGCATCATTACTCACGGCGTGCCCAAATTTGTGATGTCGACGAGGGCTGCTTTAATTTCTCTTTAAGATCGACACAATGCCTGGTGCCAACACTGCAGTGGCGGATCCTGGGGGGGGTCCACGGGGTCATGACCCCCCCCAAAAGGTCTGAGAGGGTCATTTGACCCCCCCCAAAAGCCGAAGACCTAAATGCGCTATAGACGCCGTCTTGCATGCTCAAAATCACATGTCAAACACTTCTGAGCTAATACCTTTGTTTTTCTGGATCGTGTTGCGTGAAAAGGCGTATTGAAGGCCAGAATCTTACTCATTTTTGTCTCAACCGTGCGAGCACCAGGGGATGATCCAGGAAAACTCCAAGGGGATGGTCATGAATTTAATTCGTGGTGCCCCTACCTATACGCAAAATTAAAAACTCAACGGATTTCGGCCACTTAATTTTGGTGATGTCCTATTTCCATTTTTTTATTTTGTTTGTTTTATTTTTAGTGCCCCTGGGCCCTGGCAGGTCAAAATCACGTCGGAGGCGAAAGAAATTCACGGGAATCCCAAAAATCACGTCAGGACATTCAGGGCACTCTGACCAGCCTGACAGCTAGGGCCCTTCTTACTTCCTGGGGCCTCCAGTGAATAACCGCTAGTGTCTGTGTCGGCCCCTCTGACTCCTCAGTAGGTAGGAGGCCCTCTGTAGAGGAGACCCTCTGTGGAAAGGAGACCGCCTGAATGCAGAAGGCCCTCTGAAGAGAGGAGACCCGCTGTAGATAGAAGGCCCTCTGAAGAAAGGAGGCTCTCTGTAGAGAAGAGGCCCTCTGAAGAGAGGAAGCCCTTTGCAGAGATGAGGTCCTCTGGCTCTTTGAAGAGAGGAGGTCCTCTGTAAAGGAGGCCCTCTGAAAGGGAGAGACCCTCAGTAGAGAGGAAGCCCTCTGTAGAGAGGAAGCCTTCTGTAGTTAAGAGGCCCTGTGAAAAGAGGAGGCCCGCAGTAGAGATCGGTGGTCCTCTGTAGAGAGGAGACCCCCTCTGTGTTTTGACAAATGTTTTTGCAAATTTTTCGCGGCGCTTCGCGCCGCCGATTCATGTACATACGTACAGGTCAATATGAAATCGTGACTGTAATTACATAAACCAACCGTGTCAAATTGAATCAGAATTCATATGTGTACTGTGAAGAAACTCCGGCTTGTACTGCCATGCTAAAAGGGTGGTAAAATTTGTGTTTTGGAGCGGAGCTGTGTTTTGACACATTCTTTTGCAAATGTTCTCGGCGCTTCGCGCCGCCGATTTATACACCAATCAATAAGAGAGATCGTGACTGTAATAACACCAACCGTGTCAAATTGAATCGGAATTCATATGTGCACTGTGAAGGAACTCCGGCTTGTACTAGCATGCTAAAAGGGTTGTAATATTTGTGTTTTAGAGCTGTGTTTTGACAACTTTTTTCAAATTTTTGCGGCGCTTCGCGCCGCCGATTCATACACAGGTCAATAAGAGAGATCGTGACTGTACCTATGCTACTAATGCATTGGGCATTAGACTAATGCATAAGTGAGGTAACTATATCTACTACTTCTGGGTTTTTAAGTCGGTCGATCCGCCCCCCCCCCCCAGTAAAAAAATCCGTGGCGACGCTCCTCTATAGGTGGGTTTCACTAACTAAAACTACTGAGCCGAGTGACTTACGATAAAACTTCAACTCAGAAACGACGAAGATCAAATGTCATTGGATCTCGACATACTCGCTCCCTATCCCCCCCCCCCCCCCCGGTCGTCAGAATTCATTCATCAGACCTGGCATGTCGGCCGACTGGTGACCCCCCCCAAAACGTTCCCCTAGATCCGCCCTGATGAATGTCTACTGCCGGTCATGTCACACATCGAGATTAATGATTCGCGCTGTCCGTTCTTCACTGCAAGGCCAGCATTCAGGTCGACCTACAATGCATCATTGACGGTTTCCGTGTTAATTCATAACTAAATTGAGCGCAACGCGCTGGGCGTGAAGTTGTATGTATCCTCGGACTTTTGAGAAAGGCACAGTGTTTTGGGATTTAGCGACATGCGTTGGTGCATGCTCTGGAGACGAGGGCATTCATTTTATCACGGCAAATGATTAAAAGAACAACCCGCGCTCGTGTAAACGGCGGCAAGTCACTGGAGCGGCAATGTCACAATTTATAGATCCTTGTGCCGAGAGGGACGCTCGATCGTTTGTCTGGCGCTGGCGGCACATTTCTTCTGCGTTTGTCTGTCCTTGACGGGGTCAAATGTAAAAACAGAGATGGGCGGGACGGCGGATCGCTGGATCGTGACGGCTTTTCAACCTCGCCGCCGCCGCCGCCGCCCACTGCCGCCACCAAACGCCCGCCACCGTCCGCCACCAAACGCCCACCGCCCGCCACAGCCGTCACCAAACGCCCACCGAGGCCACCGCTGCGGCGACCCCTCGCTCGGCTGCCCCCGACCTGACCTGATTATCGGCAGTGCTGAGTCAGCGTTCCACGCAAAGCTTATCATTGGCTTTGGAGGCAACTGCTCGCGTCAGACGTTTCTGCGGCTACATCCGATTCCGATCGCCAACGAGAAGCTCAAAGGAAACATGACGTGACTTGATGCGTCCGCGTCTGGGAGCCTCTCATATCCAGATGTGAAATATTTACAGACGAGCTGTATTTCTTCATTGAGGGTGTCATCTACCTCAGATGCTCGGTGAATATACTGCCATCAAACTAAGAGCGCGAATATCGAGTGATGAACGGTGCTCGTGACCTTTTCACAAAGTTCGCCCTCGCGACATCACCTTTGGGAGAGCGCCATCAGCGAGTTTATGACCCCTCCCCGTCTCCAATCGAGGTGAGCGCTCAGATTTAGTTGCCTGTTCCATCGTGACCGAACGTAGCGGTGACAACGACGCAGGAGTTTTGAACGGCTGCACTGCTGGACTGGGTTTCGGTTCGGCGAACTGCTTTGCTGTGACGAGGTGTTCTCCAAGAGAGGTTCGATGAAGCGCTGTGAACCCGCTGGAACTGTGGGCAAAGTTCGGCACTCCAAAAGTGGCTCGAACAGTTGTGGCACGAGAGAGGTCTGTAAGGGGTAGTTGAGTCAGAGTTGAGCATGTTTGAAGGAAATTGACTCAGCAGATTGTGTGATCTGTACAGATCAGATTACAAAACTTGGCACATTGGCTGGTCCGTATGGTCTGTAGCTGTCTGGTCGTCATATATGATTGCCTATAGAGCGGTCGCAATTACCACTCACCTCTCTTTTTTAGTTAAGCGTGATTCGTGATGGATTTGTCACCATCCTGCCTTCAATGCGGCTTGTTTGTCGTTTTTAACCAGCTGACAAAGTTATATCGTTCTGGATGTATCTGGTTTCATCTCAGTGCTACGATGTTTTTGTGCAGACTGGCAGAGCATTATGACTGGCGATTCTGTGTTCTCTAGAGCGGCCAGGGATGATCCTTTTAGCGAAGATTGTTTCGAGGATGATTAAAGAGGCGGTTGACTTGTGGTCGAGGATCTTACAGAGCGAATGAGGAGAGAGGTAGACAAAGAATAGGAAAGAGAATGAGAAAGAGGGAGAGAGAGAATAGTAAAGAAAATGAGAGAGAGAGTGGAGAGAGAGAGAGAGAGAGAGAGAGAGAGAGAGAGAGAGAGAGAGAGAGAGAGAGAGAGAGAGAGAGAGAGAGAGAAAAGAGAGAGAGAGAGAGGGAGGGGGAAGCTTCCGAAACCGAGCGCGCTGAGCCTTATACGACCCAACTGGTCCGTTGTGGCTTAAAGCGCACATTATCAAAGGCTTATTTGCAGTGGATCGCTCGTTTCGGGCCGTCTATTGAAAATGAAATCAGACACATTATTAGACTTCAGATATGAACAATTTGAACATTTGACAACACCCTGTGGGAATCGTTCCTGATGAAACTTTAATATATTAGGCCTCCAGCACACTAAATTTGCACACCCTGTTCTCTTCTCCTACAAATATTTGGAAAATGGCTTTCTTGGTGATCCAAGGATCTAATGTGTTCCTTTGAACCCTGGCTAATTAAATTTTCTAGGCTCCGCTGAAGGTAAACACAATTAACATCCTATGGAAATACTTTTTGCATGCCAAAGCGAAGGCGAAAGAAAAGTGGAATTTTCACCACCTAAACTAGCGAATAGTTCCGTGGGAAGTGCGTTTGTATACACATGTAACTATGTGCCCAGATCATAGAACACATGTAATCGTATTCCATCGCTAATTCTCGGTGAATTTACTGATAGTCTCACACTCTGACGGTAACTGCCCAATCACCTGCCGTGCTGCAGCGCTGGAGCCGATAGCGCGTGCATGCAGCGTCGGTGCCGTCGCGTCGGCGGCCGTCGATGGTCAGTAATCTGCCGATTGTGCAAATCCAGTGAACCAACAGTGCGGTGGCGTGGAGAGAGGGCCGTGTACACAGAGCGAGCGCCGTGGGAGAGGGGAGAGCGAGAGCCGCTGGCCAGGAGAGCCGCAGAGTCAGATAGCCAGGGTGGGGACGGTGGACGACAAAGGCTGTAGGCCAGATAGCCACAGGATCGGACAAGATGACAGATAGACAGAAAGGGACAGGGAGACTGACAGAATGATCAAACGAGACAACCACTCTGTAAGACAGGTACTCTGTAGTATGGGTAATTCATGTAGCCACTCCTGATGATCTTGCATATATCATTATGATGATGCGATTTGATATGGGCGTTTCGAATCACGCTCCTGCATTGAAGTTCATTAATATTTAATGATTAGTCAGTGCAGAACTAAGCCAGTATGGTAGCAGCGCGTAATTTACAACATCATACAGCGCTGCCTAAGTGGGATAGGTATCCCCTAAAAGATGGAACTCATGCATCAATAGAAATATCAATATCCAATCACATTACGACAACTAGTGAAATGCCTTCAAATCTCCTTCCCAATCCCGAGTGCCAGTTCCCTGGAGCCACACATCTTCATGAGCCGGTGTAAGGCCGGTATCCGGGAGGGAGCGGGGCCGCGGTTTTCTATTCATGACATCCATACGTAACCACCCGCGGGCCGCCGTGCCATTCGATTTGGTCTCCGATCGGCCGCGGTGGCCGGCGGACCGCCGTTCGTCTATTCCTGGCCGGCGGCCAGTCCCCGAGTCCGGCCATCAGACCGGTCTCCGCTCGTTGTCTCCGGGAGGAAATGGGAGAAATGGCTGCCGAAACGGTCTAGCCGTCACACGGCGACTCAATATTGGTGTTAAGTGGCTTCTGACGCGCGTTTCGTTCAGCTGGAAAGTGGTGATATCTTAAATAAGCCAGCCGTGATATTTTGATTTTGTTTTTGCTGTAAGTCAAGTCTTAGGATTTCATCGATTGGAGCACAAGTATGCATTTAGAGAGGATTTTTTGTGTTGGTTACACCAGTTGGGAAAGATGGCTTCATTAGCTAAAGCACTTCTTACCAGTTCTGTCAATGTCAAACAGGCTTGACAACGCTATTCGCTTAGTTTGTTGTAGGACTTAACCCGCGCCCCGCTGGGCTATTCAGCCATACGCGCCCTGCTGGGGGGGGGGCAGATTCTGCCCCCCCTGTCTAACCTCCGAACCGATGGTCGTAGAAAGATGGGGAAAACGGCAATCGAAAGCTCTCAACGAGGCGAATCTAAAGAGCTCATTTTTTTGCTTAAGTAGGTCAGAGGTCAGGTCAAGGTCAGGTCAAGGGTAAAAAATGCAAGTTTCTACAGTATCGGCCTTGCACCGTAATTGCCGAAGAATGGACTGAGAATGATTGCCCAAAACGTGTTCTTAGGCTACTAAGACAATATTCGTTGCATACAATATCATTCAAAGGTCAAGGTCAAGGTCAGGTCAGGTCAGGTCAGGTCACCAAAAACAAAATATAGAAAAGGGCATGTGCGACACATGTTTTATGGGTCATTTTATTCATATAATTCAATAGGCACACTCAACTAGTGATATGGACCACCTCTGGATGAATTTCAGGTCGAGGTCAGGTCAAGGTCAGGTCAAGTGAGGTCAAATTTTGAAGTTGGTTGTTAAGGCCTAAAAAGGTGTCTATCTGATGCAGGTTTTCACGGCGAGTCGAATGGTGCTATTTTTGTTTCCGTACGAGGTCCAGAACTTCCAAAAAAAATTATTTTTCAAAAATTTTGTGTGTCGTGACGTCATAAAATTTTGAATAACTCCCACATTTTTGAACCGATTCTTCTCAAAATTGGTGTGTAGGTGCACATAGACCACCTATCTGACATATATTCCGGTTTTTTCAATACACTCAAAATGTTGGATTTTATAATTATTTTCCCAAAAAAGTCGGTTTTTTGAAAAAAAAATTTGGGCCAAAATCCAAAATTTTCAAAAACCGAGATAGCCATTTGATAGAAAAAGTAGAATCACGTATAAACTTTTTTGTTACGTCTTGATTCCTTTAAAAATGAAGATGTTAGCGGCTTTTGAAATTTTGCGATTTTTTTGGCGAAAATGGCGATCATGACGTCACTAAAACGTCATTTTCTCAAAAAAAATTCCGACGGATTTTGCTCAAATTTTCAGGGAACGTGTCAAATTGATGTATGATAAGGTACTGAAAGTTTGACGTCGCTGACGTAACGCGTTAAGAAGTTATTGGTGAAAAACGGGAGTGGGGGGGCAGATTCTGCCCCCCCCCCCCAGCGGGGCGCGGGTTAAGTTTCCGGTCTTTGACAGCCTGCACTTATCGAAGACTCGCCAGCAGATCGTTAAATATATCAATCTGCTAGGTGGGTGCTTAAACTGATCGTGCTTCTAGGATCAACCTTTAACACTTAATTTCTTCTAGCTAGCTGACGCCAAAAAAAGATGAAGGTCGTAACCGGCAGCCTTTGATATCACAATTTCAACCATGTGATCAGCTTTGTCAGCCTTGTAGAAATGTGATCAAGTTTGGTGTCCGAAACATATTACTTTCACACCATTACATCGCATTTAGTCAGACGTTCATGACATTACACAGCCTCGAAAATAGTAAAATAGTACGCTGTCTAATATTTTTTTAACCATTTTGCGTCGTGTTTTTAACGACCATCAAAAATGATAAATCAATTCCGAAAAATACGGCTCGCATTCGGAGTGGATTGCTGTTGGCACGTGATGTGCATGTCGGCGCTCTTCAGAGTGCAATTCCCAGCAGACGCCGCGTGACGGGTGGCGCAATTTTCCCCAGACATCACCGGTCAAGTGACATCATTCTTAGCCGACATCACGTCACGCCGAGTGCCGTTATCTGCAGACAGGCGAGGTCACGTGACGCAGTTTACCGGGCCGAGCGGCCCCTGTTCGTCACAGAGTCGCCTGCAGTGGAGCGCTCATCTGAGTGCAGTGTGCTCGTAAACGGGGTCAGTGTGCCCGTCCCGGCCGGCGCCCGGGCTCCACTCGCTGTTCAGTATTCTGTCCTGACCGACAATTCGTCTGCCGCTGGGCCGCGTTTGTCGTACCGGCCTAATATTATTCAGTCGGTCCATTTGCGATTCTGATATTGTTAACCGCTTATCTGGGCCAACCGCTGTGAATATTTGCCACTAAATGTGGGCCGTCAGATAAACATCGTGTATTGTTCTGCAGCTGCAAGGATTAAAATAATTTTGATATTACATTGTGCCATAGAATTCAGCAGCCCCTGCTTATTGCCGCTATTTCTGGCACCAAAGGCTGCTGCCGCGGGCCGGGGTGGCGTGCTGTCACTGCAGTGTTGTTGCGGTCACTGCCTCTGATCAAATCAGTAAGCCCGCGGCATCCCAGAAACAATTCAATTCTGTTTGGCTGGCTTCCGTCGGCTTATGTTGCCGAAATTCAGTTGGAATCTGACGGTGTGTGGAAAACGCTGTGACTGAGCAATGAGCAGATCGCACGGCGAACGGAGCGAAAGGAAAGAGCAAGGGCAGATAAAAACAGAGGTAGAGCTGGAGAGAGGGAGTTTTGGGGGTTTGGAGATAGATAGGAGTGTTGAATAATGCGTCGGTTTGTTGAACGCCTAACCCAAGCTGCCAAGCTGAACTTTTTGGCAGCTCGGCTGGTCAGAGAGTCTCATTTTCCCGGAACTGGCATCGGTCGATCATATTTTACGCTCTGTCATTGTATTGAGAGGCTGCGAGAAGAGTGAATCGAATTAAGCCGTCGCTCGGGACGCCGCCTCGCCGGCGGAGCGGCCCGGGTCGCTCAGCGTGGTCCGATTCGGCGCGGGCCCGTCCCACTGGCGCCACTCGGGTGATCCCCAGACAGCTCCGACGGCCGACTTCGGATCGCAGGCAGCCAGATTTATCCGATCTTGCAAAGGGAGCGTGTTTACTGATGTCTGCTGCTAGGAGTTATTGACACTTGATTATGATCGCTCGGAGAATGTTGAGCAGATTTGTTAGTAGTGGCTCCAGCAGCTGCGGCATTAAAATTCCATTAGAAATTGGTGCTTTTAAAAGTTTGGAGATTTTCAGAAGGATCTATAGCACATATGTCAACAGTAAGAATTCTTTTATGTTGGTCATGCTCAAGCATATTGCATTCAGCAGCCCAATGCGTACTTTGGCAGTATAGCTTGGCATCTGAGTTGCCTTCTTTCCAGTTACCCTTGAATAGAGAGCATATTGTAATTGCATATATGCCTATTACCTACACACATGCTGAACCGTGCCTGCGAGTTTCTTCAGTAGCATCTCTTCCCCCTATGGGGTTTATTTCGCTGTCTTTGGAGGTTCTTGAGTTACGAAAAGGGTATTATTTTTCAGCACACCCACTACCAGTGCAGTGTTTTATCACTTGTGTTGCTTCCGCCGCCGCGCTGTTGATCCTATGAGGGGTCAGTGGCTCGACAAATTGATCAATGGACTGACAAATTTCTAACAAATGGTCGCTATCTCCGGGGAAAATGCGTCACTCATCAGACGATCCCTGCGGACACCACAAACAACTCCTGTAAGTAATTTTTTTACGGAAACACACTTTCTTTTGTGTGGGAAGTAGGTACTCACCAAAGTGCCCCACACTGAAGCTGGGTTGTTTAGTGACACACACAACAAGTTTAGGTATTTTATTTTGCGTTACTAAAGGCTTCTCGCCAGCAGCTAAAAGAGAACGTTCTGTTATGAAATAAACATCTCATTATAGCCGCATTTCTAATGCTTTATTATCAGAATAAGCAATAAGAGAACATGCAAGCAATGCTTGACAATGCTACTTCGATCTCTTGCGATTCTTAGAACCATATGAAAGATCGCAGTCAGTTTATCAGTCGAGGGCCTTCTCTCTAAACAAAAGGTTCACAAACACGCCGTTTTCAAAAATCTCATTAGTGGGGTGGAAGAGGAAGGACAGAGGGAGAGAGATAAAGAGAGAGGGAGAGAGAGAAAAGAGGAGAGAGAAAGAGAGAGAGAAAAGGGAAAGAGAGAAAAGGAGAAAGAGAGAAAAACAGGAGAGAGAGGGAGAGAGAAAGAGGGAGAGAGAGAGAAAAGAGGGAAAGAGAGAGAGAAAAGGGGGAGAGAGAGGGAGAGAGAGAAAAGAGGAGAGAGATGGAGAGAGAGAGAGAGAGAGAGAGAGAGAGAGAGAGAGAGAGAGAGAGAGAGAAAGAAAGAGAGAGAGAGAGAGAGAGAAAGAGAGAGAGAGAGAGAGAGAGAGAGAGAGAGAGAGAGAGAGAGAGAGAGAGAGAGAGAGAGAGAGAGAGAGAGAGAGAGAGAGAGAGAGAGAGAGAGAGAGAGAGAGAGAGAGAGAGAGAGAGAGAGAGAGAGAGAGTCTTTTTATGTTATCACTTTTTCTTTTACCTTACATTGCAGCTCATACATTTAAAGTTTTTCATAGAAATAGTAACATTGGTAAATGCTTTTCGAGGCTAAGTTGTATCACTGCACGACCTGAATTAACTATTCGCGCTCATCTCGTTTCACCGCCCTCCAGAGACCCAGATGAGCCGGGAGCTGCCTGTCGTTGGGAAGGCGTGCCTTGTCACCATTTCTCGACGAAACCTCTGCTCTCAACTGCGTGTTATAGATCGCGATTAGCCCACAGTAGTGTCGGCTGGTGCGTATCCAAGCCCGACCTGCCCTCAGCAATCTCAGCGGCGTCAAGTCCGAGCCCGACCTCCCTTAGCAGTGTCGGTCTGTGTGGATTTGAGCCCGACCAGCCCCAAGCAGTCTCGGCCCGTACGGACGGATCTGAGGATGCGCCGCCTCCCCGGGGGCGCGCCCGGTTCGACCGTGTAACAGGCGGGCCAATCTAAAGTTGGGCGGCGGGCGCTAATCGCCCGTCAGGGGGTGAGGTGGAGAGAGAGGAGGAGAGAGGGAGAGAGAGGGGAGGAGGGTGAGGCCTTCCGTCTCGGCAGGCGAATGATGAGGGACGGCCGTTCGGCTCGGAGCTGTCGGCGGAATCAGATCACAGCCAGCCGCTGGCCGGATCAGCTTACATCGATCGAACTGAGACTCGGACTGGGAGCTGAGAACGGACGGAGTCCATTTAGCCGGTCAGGGAGAGAGAGAGAGAGAGAGAGAGAGAGAGAGAGAGAGAGAGAGAGAGAGAGAGAGAGAGAGAGAGCCTCTGCTGCAAGGTTACAAAATGGTGTGTCGTTATAGTATAACCAGCAAGTGGTTTGATCGATTACTGCAGGATTCTGCTGCAGCTGATAGTCTACTCCCGGCTTCGAAGATCCGGTATCGTATGTGTTGTCGTGACCACGGAGTTCAAACGCGATTCAGAGAGTAGTGCTTCCTTCTTACGCTAACTGAATAAGTATTTTGACACTTCTTATGCAAAGCTTGCCGAATGATATCAAATAAAACTACCAACGAAGCAATCATTTTACAATTGTAGTCGAACATCGTTCAAAGCTGGATCACTTGGACAACTTATTTTACCAACTCCTAACTCCATAATTCCCCAACATAGCTATGATAGCGTACTTATCTATGGTTATGTCTGAGGTAAGCAAGCTACAAACAAAGTATAAATGGAAGAATTCAAGCATGAATGCCTTGCTATGCTCCAAAAGCATTTACATATGAGTCAGATTTCCGGGTCAGCTTTCAAAACAGTCTGGCAACATAATACCAAAACGTTGTCAAAGTTGCTGACCTTCCCCTCGCCCTTAGTCCGGTGCCGTGATTTCCCAAAGTTAACCAATTCGCTGAAACTTGAGCGTAGAAGATGTCACACGAACTTTGACCTGGGATGGATGCTAAGAGTTAGCCAGCGTTTCTTTAGGAAAAGAAAGAATCCGGAAGAAAATTCAATGTTACGGCACAGATGGCTCTGGCCTGGTGGGTTGGGAGAGGCCTGCAGAGAGAGGGGGTCTGTAGAGTGAAGGTTGAGACGAAAGGGGAGAGGCTGGCGGGTGGGGGTCTGCGGAGCGCGGTCAGAGCGAGAAAGTGAGATGACCCGGATCGGACAGCGCTGAGCGATTGCTGCCAGCCGCCTGACGGATGATCGTGGAAAGAAGTGGAGTGCATTTGCATTGGTGGGTCTTCCCCATCGTCGCCACCTTATCAATCTTGATCGGGCACCAGCTGCTGCTGAGGATACAATCACGTCAGAGCGTCAGTCTAAAAGCAATATTTCCACTTTCGTAAAGCGATGCAAAATTTCACCCAACCCAGCTGCCGCAATTTCGTCTATATGCCATCAGGTTTTCATATCATGCTTGCTTCACTCCTACATGACATTCGCGACGGTGTTTTGCAGCCACCGTTCCCGGCTCCCCTGCCGTTATTTACGAAGGGTTGCTGCAACTTGGGTGGCTTCGTTTAGACACCCTCATATTTCTGGCGCCGATGCGTATTGGTGGCAATCTGAGTCGCTCGGGTGTGGCATAAATTGCGTGGCTTGGAGCAGCGCCGGTGTAATCGGCGCGCCGCTGAGCAGGGGCGACGTAAACGGCGCGGACTGGAGCAGGAGCGGCGTACTCGGCGCAGCTCAGAGCAGGAGCGGCGTACTCGGCGCATCTCAGAGCAGGGGCGGCGCACACGGCGCGGCGTGGAGCAGGTGTGCCAGTTAGAGAGGAGATCGTCCGGCACATGTCCGTAGGTATTGGACTGGGAGGCGCAGTGGCGGCTCACGTTCCAGTTGGATCTAACGCGCGGGATCCCCGTGGAATCGGTCATGTCCGGTGGTGGAATGCTAATGTATCCGTATTTTCATAATCGTGAGATGGTTGGTATGTGATGTGACTTTCGTGAGGCTTCTCACACATACGCAATTTCGTATGGCAACAGCAATGTGAGGATATTTGCATACTGCATAGGCGACATAAACATTAATTAAATTTAGTGATGGTAAGATGTGGCTTGTGAAATACATCCGTTTTCAACGTCAACGTCACAGCTTGGAATTAAAATGGTCTTTTCGTGTTCCTCATTCTGGAATGAGAAATTGAAGCTTCTAAGACTGACAGTGGCTTTGGAGAACGGGATAGCTGATCTGTTCCACTCTGCCATCATTAGCGAAGTCATTAAAAATAATGATCTAAGAAACATCGGCTGTCGGGAAATATGATACGACTAGAACTCTTCCAATGAGGCAGGCAACAGCCGCGGGGAACATTACAGCCCCATTCCTGGGATATACTGAGAGAACGATACCGTACGTCTTCCGTTTTAGTCCAAAAAGATGTTCAATAGCCGTTTTCACGACGGGCTATCCGGCGAGTGCACCTGATTTGACCAAATCTGCACCTAATCTCTTTTGCAGCAAATATCTTTATTTTATGAATATATTTCAGTGTTTCGATGATACTCTCTGATAATATGACAAAGCAGGCATATAGGCAAATAGTGCAGCCCTAGCTGATAGCTACTAAGAGACACGCTGAACCTGATTTGACCAAATCTGCACCTAATCTGCACCAGATGTGCACCAAATGTGTACCAGATGGCCGTCGTGAAAACGGCTATTATTGATTTGTATTCTGCCGATGCAACGGTATCAACTAAAAACTGAAATTTAGATGGCTCAGTCGTCAATTGTATCTTATTCATGGTTTAGTAGCAATATATGTAGCAGCTACATCATTTAGGCGATCGTAGTGCAATGAAATATACGATAGAAGTAAGCATGCATGTAACAATCTGTGAAGGCTTGTTCCGGCAAAGACTGGTCAGAAGCCATCGCATCTAAAGCTTAATAATGTCATATTAATGTTCTACTTTGTCCATTCTAGAGACACAAATAAAGGCGTGGTCGGAACCATAGATCTCTGAATGCAATATCTTCCTCCTGTGCCGCGTTCACCAGAGGGTATGGGTTTTCTGCGCGGTGCGACAGCGGTGGCGCGTGATGGATGACCAACACGACATGCTGAAAGGTGCGGGGAGGTGAGGAATGTAGGTACTTTTAGACGAGACCTCCGCCCGCCGTCTGCCGCCGTCCGCCGCCCAGCGTCCGCCACCGCCCACCGCCGCGCCGCGCCCGCCGGAGCTCACGGCTCACACCCACCGCCGCCCGCCGAAGCTCTCAGCTCACACCCGCCGCCCGCCGGAGCTCACAGCTCACACCCTCCGCCCGCCGCCCAGCGTCCGCCACCGCCCACCGCCGCGCCCGCCGGAGCTCACAGCTCACACCCTCCGCCCGCCGCCGGAGCTCTCAGCTCACACCCGCCGCCCGCCGCCGGAGCTCTCAGCTCACACCACCGCCCGCCGCCGTCGTCCCAGCCCGCCAGGCGGCGCCCGCTGAGCGCCAGTGCCGCTCTGGCTGCGCCCGCTGAGCGCCAGTGCCGCTCTGGCTGCGCCCGCTGAGCGCCAGTGCCGCTCTGGCTGCGCCCGCTGAGCGCCAGTGCTGCTCTGGCTGCGCCCGCTGAGCGCCAGTGCCGCTCTGGCTGCGCCCGCTGAGCGCCAGTGCCGCTCTGGCTGCGCCCGCTGAGCGCCAGTGCCGCTCTGGCTGCGCCCGCTGAGCGCCAGTGCCGCTCTGGCTGCGCCCGCGGCCGCCGCCTTTGAATTGCCTCCCAGTCGGCCACCTGGGGCGGTGATTTAGCGACGACCGGCCGCCGCCAGCAGCTGCTCGGAGCGCCGAGCTCCGAACAGCCGGTCTGTTTGGCGACATCCACCGGCGAGCGGACGGGACAGGGTCGGGACCGTGTCCAATCAACGGCGCACAGGCGCTCCTGCCTCCTACGCCCAGAGGTCTGGCGGCGAAATTATGTAGTTGGTCCACCCACTGTTCGTCCACTTGCTCTCTTTTTCGTTATTTCTTTATTCTCTCCTCTCCTTCTCGCCCCTCAGAAAAAAAATCCTCCCACTTTGTGCCTTTTGCACTTCCCTCTACCTCCCTAACTCTAATCCACCTTTTCAATCGTTCTTTTTCCTTTGCTCTCTTCCAATCTCTTCGTCAACTCTGCCTCGCCTTTCTGCTTTGTTCTTCTCCAATAAGCCCTGCTTTTTTCTCGCCGGCCTCATCTCCACTAATCCGGACCGGTGGCGCTCATCTCTGGGTCGTGGTCTCCGCCGTGGCGCCTCTCCTGGCCGGCTATCGGCCCCGCCTCTGATCACCCGGTGGTGTTTCTGTATTTTCCGGCCGGGTCGGCTCAGCGGCTCCGCCTGATTGGCTGGGGTCCGACCTGGACATCCGGTGCTGATGCGGCCGGTCGCTCTCCTCCCCCCGGCTGGGCTGCGACGCGCCGAGTCTCATCGGGGCTGGAGGGATAGGAGGAAAATAGCGACGGCGACACGCGAACGGACGGACGCTCGTACCGGCAGGGTGGCGAGGCAGACGCTCGTACCGACCGGAGAGACAAACGCTCGTCTAGGCCGAGCAGCCGCTTGCCTGGTCATACAGACTTCCACTCCGGCAGGCAGATTTCCACTCTGGCTGGGCAAGCTCACCGGGGTCAGACAGACCACCATTCGGACCTGACAGACTCTCACTCCGGCCATACGGACTCCCGCCCTGACCGAACAGACTCCCAGCCGCCTGACCAGACGGCAGCGCCAGCGCCAGCGTTGGTGTGGTCTGGGGTCCGAGTGCCACACAGGGTCGCACACACAGCACCATAAACCTGCCAGCCCCGACAGCCGGCGTTCGAGCGGAAACGCTGCCCGATAAACCGCTACCGGCATTGGTCGAGATGGAGAGGCCGCTGGTCACCCGGAGAGTGGACCGAGCCACTTCGCTAAATAAACCGGAACGGCGGCTGTTTGAAATATGTCGGCCGAAAGGGCCGATTGTGGGCTTAGGGTGCCAATCACCCGGAATGAGCATCAGTTGTATGATACACTCGATTTGATGCGCAGGATTCTGGAGACAAATTGCATTTTCGCTTCATCGCATACCAATTACATTTCCTGTCTGTTCTACAATTGTGGCTTGGAACAAAGCCTACATCCCATATTATGTTGGGACTAACGTCTTATTGGAGCTTTGGATATTCTGCCGCATCTCTAATGCCTATTTCCACTTTGGCTCATTTCCGGCACTAATTACAACCACAACTTTTAGTTAGTAGCGCATGCCTTCAAATAATAAAACTTAATTAACTCCGAAACGGGCCCATAAACTATCCCGTTGATCCGCTGAGAGATGAATATCCTCCATTTATTCCAGTCTCCGCACCTTTTCACCGCATTGATGGCCTCCAGAAACCGTTCTAATCCATTCGACATTTGGCCTAGACTGGGGGCTCTGTGTCCATTTATATCAGTTGCTCCGCCACCGCGTCGTCCGTCACCAAACTTTGGAATATTGCGGCGCATTGGATACCCCGCTATTCAGCCCGAGGATATGGGCCCTTATCTCCGCATGGCCTATCGATCAGCACTGCGCTCGGCGCATATCGTTCGCCGTACGCCGCAGCCTCAAAGCTGTATCGGCCACGCCTCCACACTTGCGACGTGGACGTGACCGGTGACGTGAGACGTGACGTGGATGTGTCGTGGATGTGACGTAGGTAGAAGTGGCGTAGACGTGACATGGACGTGACATGGACGTGACATGGACGTGACATGGATGTGACATGGACGTGAGACGTGAGATGTAGAGTTCTGCACGGCTGCAATTTTCCACAGCCTAGCCGCCCCGCAGCCGTGGCTCCACAGCCACAGCCGCCCACAGCCGTGGCAAACTGTGGGCAGCCAGCCGTCAGCCGGCCGTGGATACTTTCAATGAAATGCAACCAAATAGTATATAATAAGTTGTTTTTAGTTGAAACATATAGCCAAAAGCACATTGCAATGGGCTATAGATTCTCAAGCTCATGAAGCATCATAGGTTAAGTGGTTGTGTATCTGGCTTTAGGCCAAAGGCCTGAAGCCTGATGCGCAATGCATGCCTACACAAGCCCTTGCAAGGGGGGTAGGTACCTACATCAACAGAAAACATAAACAACGAACCAGAATAGAAGCACTAGCAGTGTAGACATCTAATGCCAAATCCTGAAGCATGGTTGTGGGACAGAACAACAGACCCTGATGCTTTTCATTATCAATGTTAGGTATGGAAAATGAAACTGAAGTTGATGGACTGTCAAACAGTGATTGTCTAGTCAAAACTCTTGCCTCTTTCTTACCTTGCATATTTTCTGGGGTGTGATATGCCAGGCTTGAAGCAGCCTTCTGAGCAAGTCTCAAACTAATTTGATATGAAAGGCATCAAAACACTAGTGAGCATCCAAGAAAGAAAAACATTCATCTATTTTGATTTTTCCAAATAATGATCTTCGCTCAAATCCCTTTTTTTTTTTTTTTTTGCTCGGTCGGCCTAGTGCCATACCCGAGCAGGGGGCAGTTACTCCGGCAATTTTCACCGGGCAGCAAGTCTTACGTTAAACCGGTTTATGTGAACCCGGTAGCAAAAACAACGTGGGATCCTATCTTAATGTGGAATCAAAGCTAAGGGAGGTACTTACGTGTATAGCCAAAGAGCCGAGATGTCTGGAGTCGAAAACACAACAGTGGGAATGACTTTTATTAACAATACATAATATACATGAACACTTGTGAGCTGGTGTCAGTGTAATGGAGCCGGGAAGCTTTCATCGCACTGACAGAAGGTATAAGACCTTCTAGGCTCCAGCCCCCCGGCGGGGCCTTGTTGTGGGGTGTAATGGTCGGGAGAAAAAGTCCTAAATAATAAAAAAACCCGACGCCTAACGCAAAGGGCAAAAACCTCGCACCTAAGCCAAAACGGCGCGAGGGAAAAAGCCCTGTAACCGCGATTAATTAATGTGTGAGTTTGGGGGTGAGCCGGGAGACGAGGGCTCTGATTAGCGTTTTAGGGGCGGCAGCCGCGGCCCTAACACGCTAAAGGCTCTTGATGATCCGAGCGTCGGCGAGAAAGACGAACAGAAGGTCGTGGATATCCGGATGAGTGTCGCCCAGGAGAGTCGGAAGGTCGAGAGAGAGTCCATGTGTGTTAATGTATTGTACTATATGTCTGCGGTGTTGGTGTAGGTGTGGGCAGTGGAGGAGGAAGTGTGAGATGGTGTAGCGTGGGTGGTCGCGGCAGTGGTGACATATGGGTGGAGGTGCTCTGTCCAGGATGTAGTTGTGGGTGAGTTGTGTGTGGCCGAGCCGGAGCCTGGCTAGGACTCTCTCCTCTCTCTTTGATCCTTGTGTTTTGATGGGAAGAGTAGAAATGGCAAAGTTTCGGTTTAATGGAGAAGAGATGTGGTGTATGATCATCTATCCAGCATTTTTGGCGGTATTTCTGGAAGGCACGGAAGAGCGAAGACAGAAAATCCGGAAGGGGGAGAGCGAGATGATTTCGAGATGGGAGATGAAGACCTTCTTTGGCTAGCTTGTCCGCTTTTTCATTCCCCTGTATTCCAACGTGGGACGGAATCCACAGGAGAATGACGTGTTTGTTTTCATCGGTAAAGCCAATAATCATCTTTTTTATTTTATAAACGATTTCGTTTTTTTTCCATTTTTCTGTGAGCTATTGCCTTTACCGATGAAGCTGAGTCTGTGCAGATCACAGCCTTTTCTATGTTTTTCGATGAGACATATTTGAGTGCTGAGTGAATGGCTATCAACTCAGCACTAAATATGCTATGGTCGTCGTGTAGCCTACTTGTTTTGTTATGATGGTCAGATGTGACAGCGGCTGCCGTCCTCCCGTCACAAACTGAACCATCTGTATATATGTATGCATAGTCTTTATGTTCTTCTTTATGCTCATAGAAAAGTTGAATGCTTTCTTCTTTTGTGACTTTTGATTTTGCCTCTGCGTACAGGAATGCAATATTCTCTATGGCTGGCAGAAAGAAAGAAGAGATGGGTGGCCGATGAAAAATAGATGGAAAATCCAACTGGAAATCACTGAGTGTCCTTTCTATGCGATAGGCGATTATCGGGTATTTGAGTTGGGCCGTTGTGGGAGGGTCGTCCGTATATCGATTGGAGACAATGCGGTGCGAAGGCGAATAAGGGGACAAGAAAGTGCGCGCATAGAAGCGAAGGAGTTGAAGTTTACGGCGGTGAGAGAGAAGAGGAATATTACATTCTGCGTGGAGAGCCTTGATATTTGTGGTGCATTGGGCTCCTGTAACTATACGCAGGGCCTTATTTTGTATAACTTGAAGTGATTCGATCTGATTAGAAGCTATATCATCAAATAGAAAACTGTTGTAATCCAGGATAGGACGGATTAGGGAAGTGTATAGGTTGAGGAGGGTGCTGCGATCAGCACCCCAATCCTTTCCTGCTATACACTTAAGTATGTTGAGGCGCCTAGTGCAACGCATTTTAACGTCTTCAAAGTGATGTTTAAAGGAGAGTCTACTATCTAGTGTGATGCCGAGGTATTTGAACGTTTTAACGTATTTGATAGTTTGGTTCTTTACTTTAAGTTCGGTATCAAATTTAAAACGGGACTTATGGGAGAATATAAGTGCTACTGTTTTGCTGGGCGACAAGACTAGGCCCCATTTATCGCACCAGCTATGAATATCCTCCATTGCGTTTTGAACGGAGGCAAAAGCCGAGTCAATGTTTCTTCGCGTTACCCAAATGGCCACATCATCGGCAAAAATAGAATGCTTAAGGCTACTAGGTGGGTTTTGAAAAAGGTCGTTAATCATAATAAGGAAGAGGGTTGGGGAGAGGACACTGCCCTGAGGGAGGCCGTGATCCTGATTAAGATTGGGAGAAAATGTGTTACCGCATCGTACGTTAAATGTTCTATCTTTGAGGAAATTAGAGATATAATGGGCCATGTGGCCGCGAATACCTGTCTTATGAAGTTTGATCAGAAGGGCTTGTTTATTTACTTTATCAAAGGCGTTTTGAAAATCAATGAAAACTGCAAATGTATACATGTCATTTTGGAAGCCCTTCTGGATGTCATCAATGAGGTGGACTATATTGTCTGCCGTGGAGCGGCCGGACCTAAATCCTGTTTGATGTGGAGAGAGGAGGTAGTTACCTTCTAGATATGCCCTAATCCGTCCATTGACCATATGTTCTGTCAATTTAGCAGCGCAACTGGTTAGGGATATAGGTCTATAACTAGAGGGGGAGGAGGGTGGTTTGGAGGGTTTAAGGATGGGGACGATGGTACTGTTTCTCCAGCTCTCGGGGTACAAATTGTTTTCCCATAGATTATTGATTACTATCAAAAGGTTTTCAAGGCCGGATTCAGAAAGGTTTTTGAAGAAAGGATAGGCTATCTGATCCGGCCCTACCGACGTTTCACCACATCGAGATATGGCGTGTCTAAGTTCGAACAAGTCAAAGTGCTTGTTATAATTTTCAGTATTTGCTGAGTCGAAGGAGAGGGTGTCGAGTGTTGTGTTAAAGCTGTCATGTTGTACTTGTGTGTATTGTTGAGCAGAAGATATTCGTGCGTAATGTTGGGCGAATTGTGTCGCAACTTGAAGGGGAGTGGTGTAGTGGGTGTTGTTAATGTAGAGATGAGGAATTTTGTAAGTTGTGCTGCGCCTTGTCGAAAAAACTCTAATTAGCGACCAGATTTTAGAAAGGGGAGTAAATCTATTAAAGCTGTTAGAGAAGGAGTGCCATCCTTCTTGTTTTGCTTTAAGTATTATTTGTGAAGCATCATATCGGGCCTTCCGGAGGGCATTTTCATGGTAATCGCAAATACATTTGTTAAAGACTCGTAAGGCACGCTTCCGCAGAGCTACAGCTCGATTGCAGTCAGCGTTCCACCAAGGGGCAGCTTTGTTTTCACGTGGGGGGTGGGTATGGGGAATATTTTGGTGAGCAGCAGCGAGAATCACGTTTAAAAAGGTGTTGATGTCAGGGGGAGGGGTGGGAGTGTGTTCATCTATATGTTTTTGAAAGGAGGCCCAATCAGCTTTCTTAAAGTTCCAACGAGGAAGAAATGTAAAATTGGCTTGTCCTGAAGGGACATTAAGTTGATAGTGAATGGGATAATGGTCGCTAAACAATGTATCATCTCCGACGTGTTGAGTGAAAAGTGTCGCGGTGTTAGTGTCTGTGAAGGCCAAGTCGATGACGGAGTGTATGACTTGACCTTGGTTGCGTCTGGTGAAAGTGGGTGTGCGGTTGTTAATGCAAATGAGATCAAGTGAATCCATTATCTTATCAATTAGTGTTCCGCGCGCGTTGTTCGTTGTTGAGCCCCAGGATCTGTGGTGGGCATTAAAATCTCCTAGTATTAGGCAGGGGTGGGGAAGCTGGACAAACAATTGGCGGAGTTCAGAGGAGGAAAAGCGGTGGCTTGGGGAAAGGTACAGGGAAAGGATGGCAAGGTCATGTTGCGCTATTTTGACTTGAGCTGCGACCGCGTTAAGCGTGGTGCAGAGCTGAATTTCGTGGTGCAAGAGGTTATTAGCAATATAAAGGGCCGAGCCGCCTCGGCGGGGTTTTTCATTTACGTTATTTGTATATAAAGTATATCCACGTATGTTAAAGTTGTAATTAGAGGAATCTGAGTCCAGAAAATGGGTCTCCTGAATGGCGGCTATCAACGGTTTTTTATTTAATATATAGTTCTTGAATTCGCCCCAGTGGCTCACTAGAGAGGAAGTGTTCCACTGGAGGACGAATTCATCAGATCGATGCATGTTTTATGTGTGTTGAGTGTTAAACAGATTTTTCACGAGCAGCCGCCGCTGCGGCTCTGGTCTTCATCCCCTCTGACGGGGTTGGGGACGGGGCGCGTGTCGTGGCTCGCGGATGCTGAGTGTCTGCGTTTACATGCTGGCTCGCCGCTGGGGCGGCCTCATCCGTCTCTAAGTCGGCGGGCGGAGAGGCCACCGGACCCACGATTGTAGAGACGGTCTCTGTGTCAGAAACGTCTGAGTCCGCCCCTGTGTCCACGATACTGTCGACCCATGACTCCATCACCATGTTGCCGGTGCTGTTTGGAACCGATTCGTCGTCGCCGCGGTCGCACTGCGCCTGTCCCGGGGTGACAGCCGGAGGACCGGCCGACGTCTCCGTCTGCTTTCCGTCCGGGCTGAGGGGCGATTCAGTCACCCGCTCCGGCTCAGACGTGGGGGTCTCCACAGCCTCGGGCGCGCTCAGCTGTCGACGGACAGGGGCTTTCGGGGTGCGACTCTGGACCGGCGGGTTTTCGCGACTCGGTACGGTGTCCGTGAGTGAGGCCCTGCGTGGAGAGGGCGAGAGCGCCGGATATTCAGAGGCACCTGACTCCGAGTAGGAACTCGGCGGGAACGGTGGGGGCGGGGGTGGCGGCGCCAGCTTGGCTTTGAGCTTATTTTTTGGTACTCCCATGCGGGGCACATCCGATCCCAGGCTGGGTGCGGGCCACCACAGTGGCCGCACCTGTAGAGATCCCGGTCGCACTCATCGACCTTGTGGCCGGATGTGCCACACTTCAGGCAGTTCAGTCGCTTTGACCTGCAGGTCGTCTGGTTGTGGCCGAAGCTGCCGCACTGTCGGCAGAGGCGGGGGCTGGGCTCCCATTCCCTGACCTCCAAGATTTCATATCCCGCGTATATAGCCGGTGGGCAGGTAAGGCCCAGAAAGTGGATTTTGATCCTCGGGTTTGGGGTGGGGCCACGCGAGCGGAGTCGAGTGACGAGGGTGACCCCCTGCGGCCGCAGTTCGTGTAGGAGCTCCGTCTCGTCCATGTTTTTCAGTGATGGGGCAAATACAGTGCCGGCCACCGAGTTCAGTTTGGTGGCAGGGCTGGCGGCGACTTCGTTGCCGAGGAAAGTCTGGATCGAAAGGGCCAGCGAGGCCTGAGCCTTGTTTTTAACCCGGATTAGAAGAGATCCCGATCGGACTACCTTTGCGGTGACAACCGGGCCGATTAAGGTGTCGAGTTTCGTTTGATTCGAAACGGTGACAGACCCTGGAGGGACGATCAGGGCTAGTCAGGATGATATAAACGACTGCCCGTCAGGCACGTCATCTAGCGGCTCCCAGCCTCGACCAGGCGAGCCCGAAGAGGAATCTTCGAGGAGGGGGCGGGTCAGGGGAGGGCGGGGGCGGGACAGGGGAGGGGCCATGTTTAGAGAATGTAGATGGTTGGAAATGCGCCGAAAAAAGCGTGCCAAACGCACGAAGAGGGTTGAAAAAACGAGATCTCACAGGAGGCACAAAGAAACGAGTATGAAGGAAACTTTTGATGGAGAGAAGAAGCAAATTAACAAAACAGAGACGTAACAGTAAGGAGAGAACAGAGCCTTACCGGTTTGTTCAAATCACGATTTTCCAGGTGGGAAAATGGCCGACACTAAACCGACGCGGACCGAGCGCGGCGCAGCACCGCCGCCGCCAGAATTCAGCAGAAATTCACAACGATGAGCGCCCAAAAAGAGAATACCGAGAATGATATTTCGAGAAAGTACTGGGAAAGCTAGCCAGAAGCCACGCAACAACAATCGCTTAAGATCTATATCTAATAAGCCTAAGAGCAAAATCGCACACGTGCGTCCGTGCCCTCTCTGACGTCAAATCCTCAAATCCCCAAGGACGTGCGAGCCACAATTGCCTCTTTCAATCAAAAATTTGACTTGAGTTTTAATGACGTCAATAGCAAAGAAGTGGTAATAAATTGTTTTGTGTCCCTATAAACAGCCATAAAAATTAAATTAATAAATAATAATGCTATACAGTTAAAACTTGCTATCAAACAAAGAATAAGTATCAAATTTTTACATTTTCAGAAGAAGACGTCATTTTATTAGTAAAGTCAACAGCTCGCGTAAGAAATATTGTGTTCAGGGTTTTCACCGTCTGTGAATTACGGTTCAGGTTTTCACCATCATGTGAATTAACCGTAAGTAAGGTTCATGCTCACTTTATCTAATTCCATTGGCTTCGTTGATCAGCATTTTCTGTTAGCGGTCACTCACACACCAGTTAGAACATAAAGCGCCAGTTTTATATTATGTAATTGGACTTGCCGAAAATCCAGAAATACATCTAAGAGTATTTTAGATAATATTTTATGAAGCCTTTACCTGCCTTTACTAGGCGTGATTTCTTTTTCTATTACCTGAAAGAATTATTGAACGCTCGTTCTAGCTGTAAGGTGCTCTCCTAATGACCAGGTGAGATTGGTTTGGAGGGATGTGACAATGCAAATGTTGCATTTTCTGAAACTGTCAAGCTCTTGATGATGAAGGAACAATTGGTACCTATAATTAGTATTCTGTACCAGAGTGCAAACTCCCCCACAGCAAATGGTAAAACCATTACAGGTTTTCAAAGGCTTCACCACTTTCAATGCTGCTGGGCATCCTTTGCATGATTTTTACAGGCTAGACTGCTTATCAGAATGTAAGATTTAAGGATTTAAATTTATATTTGAGTACTTAAGATTGAGCTTGAAATCTCACAGCCGTGGCCACAGCCGTAGCCGTGTTCTTGGAGATATCTGCAGCCGCCCCGGCCCACAGCCGTGGGGCTGCAGCCAGCCGCGGCTGCAGCCGGCCGGTGCAGACCTCTAGTGAGATGTAAGACGTGAGATGAGACGTGAGACGTGATACGTGAAAATCACGTGAACTGACGCGTGATGCAATTGCGTGAACGTGAAACATGGTCCGTTAAACGTGACCCGTGACCCGTCTCCTTAAGGATAACTTTGGAACTTGTCGTTCCCGTTAATCTGCCGCCAAAATATCGTTCTCACTTCTGCTGTAGTGTGACGAAGACAAATGATAAGTGATGCCAAGCACAGTGGCGTAAATACCGCCAGCGAACCGAACAGGGCCGGAGCCGGGCTCCTTTGAGAGCCTGTCGAAGTCGACCTCTGCAAGCGACAGCAGTGAGAGCGTGACACTTTCAGATAAGTAGTGCGGGTAACTCCATAATAGCGTCGGGAGGAGCGACCGTCCACTCCTCCGCAATGGTGTCATCTCCATCAGTGTACGTTTCAGTGAGTTGTTCGTGCAACGGGACATGGCAGCTCGTCGGTCGGCTTACTGTATCAAACCGGACAACCTGCTATAATACGAGTATACTCGTATTATAGCAGGTTGTCCGGTTTTATATATAACAGGCAGCGCAAATCCGTCATCTTTCCGTCAATTTCAGTTTCCTTGTTTTGTTACAGGGGATTACGAAAACGAGGTTCCTCTGGTGGGATTCGACACTGCTTGACCGTCCGACGTCGGACGACCAGTTGGACCATGATCGTCGTCACCGACCACGGCCCAGCAGACCGTTTCACCGGCCATCGACGCTGGTCCGTCGCCTCGTTATAGGCCTGACTTCCGCCCGGGGGGCAGACAGGATGGATCGACGACCTTCGAAGGGCCCGACTGGGAGGGGGGGGGGAGTGGAGCGGTCGGGGCGGGCGGTGGGAGCAGGAGCGGTGGCGGTGGATGAGGCATTGAGGAAGCAGTAGTGATGGTTGTGTAGATGAATATAGTGCTGGAGATGATGGGGATGGCAATGACGATGGTGCTGTTTAAAGAGAGTGCAGAGATTCAACTAGATTGAGAGCGAAGGCGGTGATACTAAAAAGTCCTAGCCGGAGGCGGTGACAGGTATGGCGGTGGCGGTGGCAGCGTTGGTAGCAGTAATCCAGGAAGATCCAGCAACAGTGATTAGGATGATAGCCCGGACACTACACAGCGCGTCTGTGAAAGTCTAGACAATGCTGGTGAGGCCTAATGACCGTAGCGCTAGCCGCAAAATCTCGCAACGAAAAACTAGCAGTAAGAGTCGTCTAGGCGCAGAAAATGGAAACGGCTCGCTCGCTTTGTCTCAGCACCAGCGGAGGAAGGGAAGAGAACCGTCCGGCGCAGACCAAACGTCACTGTAATGATCGGCTGGTGCCGACAATAATTAATGGAGCGTCGCAGAGCTGCAAGAACCGATCCACCCACCGGCGTGGGAGGGGAGGCGAGGGAGGGAGAGGGAGGAGAGAGGAGAGAGAGAGAGAGAGAGAGAGAGGAGAGGAGAGAGAGAGAGAGGAGAGAGAGAGAGAGAGAAGGAGGGGAGAGAGGAAGATGAGTGGAAGGGAGAGAAAACATTGGTCGGACGGGAAGTCATTTAGCACCCGTGATTTTCTTTCTTCATTAATAATAACACAAACACCGGTCGAAGACAGATCTGCGAAGACATTTCCCCTCTTGTCTCTAGCTTCCACGAAATGTTCCTCACCACGCGTGCTCGGCAAATCGCTGGTGAGCAGCACTCGGCGCGCGTTGCACCTGACCTGGGTGTAACGCCGCCCACGGGGCCGGCCGGCCGGAGCGCAGGATAACGGAGCTCGTTGTTCGCA